>NC_091129.1:134579800-134872300 GCF_040183065.1 Periplaneta americana
GCAACAATCGAAAGCTATGAAAGATAGCCTACAGAGAATGTTTCTGTGTTTGTATGAAGTAATATCGGAAGCTAAATTAACCGATTTGTATAATTAATTATTATTTCACCATTGGAAAGTGTAGTTTCTCTAGATGGACATAATGCTATAATGTTATTACAGTAACTTCTGATATAATATAATGTAATGTAATATAATATAATATAATATAATATAATATAATATAATATAATTTAAGTTATTTGAAGGGTTTAGAACCATAGTGGGCCAAGCGCCATTTACTGGATACGTAGAAAACAAGAGTTAAAATTAAGTTATTACCATAATTCAATGGAAACTTATAACAAGTAAAATAAAGTATACACATTAAATCTAAATGATGTCAATGTTCATTAAACTATGGTTGCATGTAATAAAAATTAGAAACATGTTAAAGGAATTGTCATAGCACCAATGAGTGGTCTCTGGACCAAAATGATCGCATTTTAATTGTTCAAATACAATTTAAATTAAGTAACATATTAAAGGATTTATCTTTCTATCAAACACGAATATTCCCTGGATCAAATGTCCTATTTTAATTATGTAATTACTTTATATTTATTTCTAATGGGTGCAGCGGAGCGCACGGGTACGGCTAGTAAATAATAATCAGAAAGAAGTGTATTAAGCAGTGGAGTGATACATATGACAACCAGTGCAGTAAACGTAGGTAGTAAAATGTTTGTGGGAAGGCGATGATTCGGATAATCAAATTTACTCTATCACCCACATACATCTCTGCTCATATAAAATTATAATTCGATAATTGCTGTGTACGTATCATTGACGAATATTTTATGTCACTAATAAAAACGAAAACCATACACAGGACGAACTGTAAGTAATGTCATTAATTTCAAGAGGTCATTCTTTGAGATATTTCAAACAAAAAAATGGTTTAATACAATTTTGCTCGTTTTTACTCTCATTTCGAGAAAAGAATTGTTTTATATGAAACATTTCATAGCGTATTTTGGGAAAACTATTGAATTAATTTCCGATATGCTCAGTCAATTTAAGAGATCAGTGTATGATAATAAATGATTGAAAAAAATTTAGTTTTTTTCCTTTAAATGTGCACAAATTCGATCCTAAGAAATGTAGCTTTTCGTTCTGTAGAGGAATTTTAAAACTTGATGCACTCTGACAACCCTGTAAACATTACTGCCTGCTGGAGAGATGCAGTTCGTGTAATGCGAGAGATTGATGAGACAACTAGAAAAATGTAAATATAACACACAAATTGCTTTTAAAGGAATTTGATTTTTTTGTATTATGTTTACAGGTTACTACTTTAAAAATTAAAGCGGGAGAAAACTATTTCTAAGTGGCCGTAAAAAATGCTTGTACTATGACAAACGGAGATTTCTTAATCATTAATCAGATTTGTGTAACATAAAATTCCATTTGTAAGTAAGTAAGTGAATAACATAAAATAAGCTTTCTTATTGTCTGTGTTTACCGAATATTTAATTAAAATTAAATAGACGAGTTTTAAAAATTAATATTTTTAATTTGATTCGTTTAACGTAACATAAGCATGTAGTATTTTTATTATTTCCTTTAGAGTTTTAGAATTTTGTTTCTGTAACCTGACATAAGCATCATTATTCTTTGCATTATCTAGAATATTCAATTGAAACGGTAGAATAGAAATATGTCTTCTTTTTTATTTATTTTGAAATAATCTTATCTTATTTTGTGCGAGATCGTGCGTATTTGCTTGTTTACCGCACAGAACCAATACGCGGTAAGTGTGAAATACCACATTCAGTATTCCCAACGTAACACACACAACAATTTCCCTCTTCTTACCGCTTAAGCGCGACATTCATTTTACTGCTTTAGGCTTTTAACATATTATTTTTAGAGATGTTTAACATAGTAATAATTAGCGTTTTCTGAACATTTAATTCAAGTTAAGTTGTAGAGTTCACTCCAAGATTTTATTTAACGTGAAATGAGCAGTGTTCATTCTCTGCTCTCCAACACAGATCAAAAACAAAAATTAATAATAATAATAATAATAATAATAATAATAACAATAATAATAATAATAATAATAATAATAATGTTTTATTTTCGCTGGCAGAGTTAAGGCCATAAGGCCTTCTCTTCCACTCAACCAGCCTCAAATTAACGATATATAATCTATATTTTTTCTTACTAGTTTAAAAAGAATGCACATGGCAATGACCTTCAACTTCCCTATTCATATCAAGCCAGATGGAGTTGTTCAGAGCAACACAGCCTTACGTGCACTCCCTGCTGATTACACGGCGTTACACAATCTCGTAATTCATGTATTTCAAAACGCACATTTTTTCTGGAAAAATATTCAAAATACAATAAAATGGTATTTGACTTTTTTGTTTCTCTTTACTAAAGGAATCATCTACCAGAATCTTATTAATGACATTGCTTACGGTTCATTCTGTATTTTTTTTTTTTTTAGGTTTGTGATCAAAGACTCCGTTCCTAAATGTGACATTTTTCAACACAATCATGCCTACTCGGAAGTGAGACGGTCCTGGAAATAAGTTACAGTTATTTTAATGGCATTATCATACTCTTGAAACTAATATTTCATTTGGATAACATTTAGAAAGCAATAATCGTGTCTATGTTTTTCGTAACACATAAAAATATTGTACACGTAAATTGAATCTTTCATCTGCTTCATTTATAGCCTATAAGAGTTCTTATTTTCGTATACAGGTGAACGGAATTTCATTCATCTTGTATATCAAGATTCCGATTTATTGGTCTCAAATTAAACCATTTCTGAGCCAGCCAGATCAATACTAGAGGCACTTTCTACGTTATTACTCAGAGTTTGACCAAATACTAAAACCAAAACTATATCGGAAGTGAAACAAGCAATAAATTTAGTTACCATTTCATAAAGTTCTTCGTTTAAGGTATGTATTAACGTTTGAAATGGCGTTTTTTTTACTAAAATTTTCTTTGTAATAATATTAGCTGCAAAATCCTAGTACAGAGCATTGTACGCATAAACAGCAATAACTCAGTGAAAGAAATTTCAAAATTGAGTAATTTTTAGAAAATATATGGCATTTTGAAGAAATAGAATAATTTTTAATTAATTATTTTTTTAAGGAATCAAAAAGTGAAATTGAAGTTTCTGATATATGGTTATGTTAGTCTACTTCCATATGTTGTCTGATAAATATCTTAAAAAGGTTGGTTAAAAAAATGTAGATTTTCCTCCAAAACGTTAATACATACCTTAACAGAAAGCAATTTTCAGATTGAATAAAGTAGCCATTGATTTTAATATGAAAATCTCAGCAGAAAAAACAAAAACTATGGCATTTGTAGGATCACAACCATTACGGGTGAAAATTGAATTAAATAATATAATTGTACAACAAGTAAATACATTTAAATATTTAGGCTGCAATGTGACTTACAAGGCAAACTCAGAGATTGAAACTAAAATCAATGTTTTTAATCATTTTTGCGGAACTCTACGACGAACATTGGGCAGAACAGTGAGGAAAGAAACTTTATTAAAATTTTACAAAATTATGGTTCTACCAGCATTCCTTTATGGCAGTGAGAGTTGGACATTAAGAAAAGATCAAGAACGTAGAATTGTAGCTAGCGAAATGAAGTTCTTAAGATATGTGGCAGGTTACACCTTGATAGATAAGAAGAGAAATGAAGATATAAGGAAGGAGCTAAAAATGGAAAGTTTAATCCAGACGATTAACAATTACAGAACTAACTGGATACAACATGTAGACCGAATGCCTGAAACACGCATAACAAAAGCTGCTCTACAGTACATGCCTAGAGGAAGAAGATCGCTGGGAAGACCTAGAAAGAGATGGCGAGATCAATTGTGAGGAGACGTAACAGGCCATTCGAGAGGCCTAATACTTGTTTGAAGATGATGATGATGATGATGATGATGATGATGAACTTATATTATTCTTTGGCAATATTTTTTCTGAGAAGTGCAGTCCAGTTTATACTGGAATATTCAGTTGCTTTGTTACAAATTGTTTCATTAATATGAAGACGCTTATGTTATTCAATTTTAAACTTCTAATAGTTACTGCTGTGGCAGAAGACAAAGACACAATTCGTCAAATGTATAATTTAATTACTAACATAGATGGAACAAAGGATCATAAGGGTAACAAAATGTTTTTATTTAAAACATCAGTGATGAAAATGGGAAATGCATTTAGGCTAAACAGATACGAAATACGAAAAGCCTGAAATCCCATAAGGGCAACGGCTTCCTACAGGAGTGTAGGGTGAGCTGAAGGTCTACTACACTTGGAGAGCCAAGTCCAAGAGAGCTTACACTATACACTTACAGACTAAACACATAAACAAATTATACCAACTAAACACGAAAAACTATACAGACTAAACACATAAATTATGCAAATTAAACATCCACAAAAAAACTATGCAAACTAAATACATACAACATACAATACATAAACAGATACGTTATTGTTAAAATTTCTTCTATATCTGCCTCATGTTCTATAAAAGAAATAATTGCTAGATCTATGTTTTCAGTCATATTGACTTAAATACGACGTACTGACACTCTGTTATAAAAACCAGTCGATGGTATATATCGCAAGCATCAACAGAATTTCACGCACGGTGCATCGGATCCGTGGCTCTTGGAAAACACAGCTTTAGTGTGCTACACATTCAAAAGATTGAAAAACGCTGAGTTTTAGAGTTATTATCCAACACAATTCTATATCTCCCCAGGTTTTCTCTTTTCATTCCGTCTCTAACAAGACTATCTACTTTAATGATAATGCTGGAGAGGTGCTACATACTTGCCGAACTTTAATTTATGGTGTTAAGATTTTTTCGAGCATCAATTCTATTTTTAATCTTCTCGTATAAAATTCATGTTGTTTTTATTTGGTGTGTAAGACACCCTATTTTTTCATGGCTGATCACAGCTTTTTACTGTAATTAAAATCACCGTCTGGTTATTTTTGTTGTATGCTAATGTGTTTTTCTAAAATATTGTCATTTACAATAATCGCTTCTTTTGTGGCTTTTCAATTCAGAATGTATTGCTGATCCAAGTAATACCATTTCATAAACCTGCATTCTCTCTGCTGATTTCTATGAGTTCAGTCTTCAGTTCTACTCGTTATGACAAGGTCATATAAAGTTCTGAAGTTTCCTTCTCAACTCTTCTAAAACTTTTCCTTTAATCATACCTCTTACCTGTAATATTGCTTGAGCTCTTGTGAGAGACGCTACGACCTAAATAGCGCAAGTTATTCACTTGTTAGAATTTCATTTCTTTGATAATTAGTTTTACGCTGCCCATAAAAAATATATATACGTTCTTTTTATAAATTTCCAAGTGGAGTTAGTTTGTAACATTATATACCTACAGTACAAATTCAATACAGATACTCATTCCAAAGCTTCCTTTTCTGAATTTGTAAGAAGTTATCAGATTTCATTTCGGATTTTTGGTGGTTACGTCTATTTTTAACTACAGTAATCATTACGCCATTTCCTTGTAATTAGAGTCCTACGTTTGGTTAATTTGAAGACAAGTTAGGTGTACCTCGATCATACTAATTCAAAGAGATATTTGGTCCGATAAGTACAGGGACATCATTTTATTTTTACTAACATTTTTAATATTAATCTGGCTATACCTTTCCATTAACGATTGAAACAGGAAACACCGTTTGCTACCCCTTCCACGACTGGAGTTCGATGATACTGGCGTAAAATACAAATCACTTTACTAGGTATAGGAGGGAAGAAAAGTAGTTCATCCATTTATGTAAACTAGGAAATATCGCAATTTTGAGTTTGATAATTTTCATTAGGTTTTTGTATAATCAAAATACAGTACTGTATTAACACTTAGTGTTTTTACTCACGAATTGAGCTATCCATTCGGACGTATTAATTATGCAATGTATATTGTACTGTTACAGCACATTAGCGTACAATATAGAGAATGAAGTTAAATTGAATAATAATAATAATAATAATAATAATATTAATAATATGGATATTTAAACACATTTTTGAAAATGGTGGCCGTTTATTTCGAAACAGGCTTCAGTTCTTTTGTGCATATTATCACACTATAGACTATTGTACCTAATTCCAATTACCAGTTTCGTCCTTCGTACGAGTAACTCATGTTGAAATAATTCTCTACCTACTCTATAAAAGAGTACCTTACGTACTGTAAATTCAATCTTCACTTCTGCCGGATCCGAAAAGATAAAATTACTCAGAAATGCTGTCTACTGTCCGTTCAAGTGGTTTTGTCGCAGGGTCGTAGAAAAGGGAGGGGGATCACGTGACAGTTAATTACTAACGAGGCCCTTTTATTTAAGTTATTTTAAACAGTTGTATAATATTATGTAGACGTCCAATTCCTAACAGAAATTAATGTTTTCAGAAAAGAGCTAAGATAGCCCAGCTACTAGACTTTACAGAGGGGGAACAGAAGCAGGTGGGGGAAACCGGGATGCGACGTAGGCAAACGGACGACGGTACCTGTGCGAAAATATGATTCAATATTGAAAGCTCTTTCGTCACTGGAAAACGCGAACATATTTCTGGAACGTACTATACTCCTAACTCAGTACTGCTTACGCGCCCTCGGCTCTGTGTCGTGAACGGTTGGAAGTTTACTAGTAGAAGGGGTGGGAGTGAAGTACATTCAAAAACTCAGGTACAATAAAAATTGAAGTAAAAATAAAATGATGTCCCTGTATAATATTACAAAATGAAAATATCTATATTTGTTTATTTCCGTCAAATTACTTACCGGTATATTATTAAAATGTAGGTTATAAAATACGTAACATGAATGGGTTTCAAAGAAATAACAAAGTTTATAATATAAAATGTGATGACATTGGGGTAGTAACAGAGTATATACAGGGTGATTCAAAAGTCGCGCGACATAGGACATCTCCGTTATTAGTGTAAGTACAAAAAATAGTTTCAAATAAATGTTTTAGATATTGATACATGTAGTACATGTGCAAAATTTAAAGAAAATCGTAAGAGCCATTTTTGAGAAAATTGCAACAAACATGTTCGCGTTTCAAGTAAAGTACCAGTTTGGTTCGGGAAAACGCATCCAAAACTTAGGTGCCACATCTCTAGAGGGTACGAAACGTAAATTAGAAATGTGGTTTGGGTTGCGCGCTGTGATGAATAAATTCCAATTTCCTTTTCTGTTTCTGATCAGTTTCAACGTCTTTCTTTCTTCGATCACTCTTTCCAACACAATTCCATTTCTTATTCTGTCTGTCCACTTCACACGTTCCATCCTTCTCCATATCCACAGTTCAAATGCTTCTATTTGTTTCTCTTCACTTCGTCGTAATGTCCATGTTTCTGCCTCATACAATGCGACACTCCACATAAAACACTTCACTAGTCTCTTCCTCAGTTCTTTTTCCAGAGGTCCGCAGAAGATGCTCCTCTTTCTATTAAAAGCTTCCTTTGCCATTACTATCCTTCTTTTGACTTCCTGGCTGCAGCTCATGTTACTGCTTATAGTACCCCAAGTATTTGAAGCTTTCCATTTGCTCTACTGCCTCATTTAGAATTCACAAGTTTACCTTCTTTATTTTTCTTCCTATGACCATGGTCTTCGTCTTGTTTGCATTTATCTTCATCCCATACTGCTCACAGGTGTCATTTAGTTCAGTAGCATATTCCTTAGTATCGTCTTCTCTTCTGCTAAGAACGTCATATCATCAGAAAATCGTATACACTTTATTCTTCTTCCTCCTACTTTTACCCCTCCCATGTTCTGAAAACAGTTCTTCACCAAATCCTGTAAGTAGTTGTTTTTTATTTTTATTTTCTTGGGTTATTTTACGACGCTGCATCAACATCTAGGGTTATTTAACGTCTGAATGATATGAAGGTGATAATGCCGGTGAAATGAGTCCGGGGTCCAGCATCGAAAGTTACCCAGCATTAGCTCATATTGGGTTGAGAGAAAACCCCGGAAAAAACTTCAACCAGGTAACTTGCCCCGACGGGATTCGAACCCGGGCCACCTGGTTTCGCGGCCAGACGCGACTCCACAGGTGTGTACAAGTAGTTGTTGAACAGGGTAGGTGATAAAGGGTATCCTTGTCGTACTCTCCCCATTTCACTTCCTTCAGACATTTCTTCTCCTATTCTGACTTTGACTTGTTTTTTTCGTATATAGATTACTGAACAGCCTCCAATTCACACTTACTTTCTTCAGGATGTCCTGTTAGCGTTTACTTTTTCGCAGTTGAGGATTTTGTTTAGAGAAAAGGCCTCTCAGTCTCCCCCGGGTCAAAAACATCTGGTGCTCACGTAAAAATGCGCAATACATTCTTTTGGGAGGCCGCTATCCATCCAAACGACGTGATGAATAAAATAAGAAGTGAGCTGCATCCCACTAAACTGCGGCTTTTCCTTACAAAAATTACAGCTCCCATTTAAATATTTCATTCCATCTCATGCTTCGCTTTGTTACGCTTCACAGCTCATAAAGACAGCTCAATTCAGGCGAATCAACATCCTATGAGGAATGGTTCCATGCCCTTCATTCCGTTAGCAGCAACAGCTTCAAGACCATTTCGTTTCGTGTGTTTTGTGGATAATAAAATGTCCATAACCGGACGTTAATTCCCCTTTGGCCGTGAAGCTGTTGTATGTAAGGGGGATTACGTCTACTTTTACAACCTCGAAGCGACGAGAACATTAAATACTCTGGACTTAAGGATGTACAGTCATTGCTCTTCAACATTATTTATTCTCTTTATAGACCAAAGTAACAGGTAGGCGACAAATTACTCGTATAACGCTTTAATGTGGTACATATGCTGAGAATTAACCGCTTTTCCATAATTACTATTTAGTAAAATTGTAGCAACACAGAAGACAGTCTTGGTCATGTAGAGAACAAATTTGTTTATGTAAAACGTCTATATTCGACCTACAAACTGAAAAAAAAATGTTTATCACTTTTCTGTAATATCGTAAGATGAAGTTCCTAAAGTTCATTACTGGAGCAGCATTATCACTTTCGTTATAGCATCAGCTTATAAGTGGCAGTTTCCAAATGAAATATTTATTTTATCTTATTTTATTTTAAATCCATCATCAACAGAAGCAAGCTTCCAATAGGTGGCTTACATGGACAAATATACAAAATACATAATAAGAAAAAACAAAACAAACAACACAAACTAAAGAAAGAAAGATACATAATACTGGGTGTTCAGTTCAAAGTGTGTCATGGCTCGCTGTATGCCATCATGTGGCCAGCCGATGAGCCTAGAGAATTCAATCTTCCTACACTTCCGCAGAGACCTATTACCTATGTGCCAGAGAAGTTGCCTGGCAAGTACGGCGTTCATTCTGAAGAGTACTTACCGATACGTACGGTAACGCCAGTAGTGGCAGGAATGTGAACTGTTTGGAAACATGTACTGAGGTGAGTTTTTTTTTCTTACTATCGGGATATGTGGAGAGAGTCAAGACGATTACTTACGTATTCGTTGACATTAACTTCGACGGTCAACATGGACACGGAGCATTTGATTTGTGTTGTGGAATGTTGCCGTACGCAACCGATGATAACAAAATACCCTGCGTACGACTTGCCCGCGCAAAACACAGTTCGAAAGAGGTTATGGTAGCACACAGACCGTACAGACCGCCATCTGTTGCTACGACGTTCAAGTTATACCGTACACGTTCTCAAGTTCAGACTGAACGCCTTGATTAATAGGCAACTTCTCTGACACAAAAGCTGAAACTCGCTTCAAATCGCTGACTCATCAACAGTGACGTCATGACACACTTTGAAATGAACACCCAGTAGATGTTAAAATATAATATTGTAGTTAATATAGTGCCAAAATAATGTCAATATAATAATGTAAAATTACTTCAAAACTAGAGTAAAAAACATTATAATACACTTTTTCATAATTTAAATATGTAATGAAATACAATTCTTTTTAATATTGTATGAAAATTTTTAACTGATAAATTGAAATCTAATTGAGAATCACAGTTTAAAGACACACAGTTGTAAGTATTGCTTACTTACTTATGGCTTTTAAGGAGCCCGCAGGTTCACTGCCGCCCTCACATAAGCCTGCCATCGGTCCCTATCCAGTGCAAGATAATCCAGTCTCTACCATCATATCCTACCTCACTCAAATCCATTTTAATATTATCCTCCCATTGTAAGCTGTATTACACATAACAAACAATGGAGAGTTCTTGAAGAAAACAGTTCTAGGAATTGGAATAACAAAAGGTTGCCTATGACGTAATTCTGTTCTTTTTACATCGAACTGAAGGAATTTAAGAAAATCACAGTTATTCAATATAACGTTAACAGTCTTATAGAGTAAAATTTGGCTATTTATTAATCGTCTAAATTTTAAAGTTTTATAATTAAATTTAAAAAGCAACTGATTATATGAAATTTGCTTTTCGTAAGACGACACGTGATGTTTTTTTTTTTTTTTTAATATAAATAACGTAAAAATCTTTTCTGTATCCTTTCTATTTGTAACTGATGGGACTGGAAGTGAGGTGACTATATTATAGACGCATACTCTAGGTTACTCCTAACTAGAGTTTTATATAAAGTATCAATATTATTTAAATTTTTTAAAGGGAAAAAGGAAACGATTATGTCATACGCTGACAAGGTAAGGTCGGTCGTGTAATCTAGAAGAGGCCACTTACCTACAAAAGGGAGGCTGGGTACTCAAAGTTTAAGAAATGGAAGAATTCATTATACAGAGTGGACCGTAAGTAATATCATTACTTTCAGGGGGTTATTCTTCGAGATAAAACAAAAAAGTTAAATACAATTTTGCTTGTTTTTTGCTTCCTTTTCGAGATAAAAATTGTCATATTAAACATTTCATAGCGTGTTTTGGAACTGTCATTGATTTAATTCCCAACAAACACAGTCAATTTAAGAAAGCGATGTATTGTGATAATTAGGGGTAAAAAAAAAAGTATTGGTTATAGGTTACGCTGCATCGTATGTAGGGCTGTGTTTACAAAATGCTTGTGTGCACGCACGACTGGTTACGGTAGCGGCTGCTTGTACAGTCCGCTCAGTATGAATGAACTCAATAGAATTTACATTTACGATTATTTACGTTTCAAATTAATTAACTCGGAATAAATATCAAATTTACAAAAAAAAAAAAAAATCTCATCATCAATTAAGTCAAACACAACTTTCCCAAGTTCTGTATTTAGTCCTCTTATTATCTGTTCTTTGTTGGATTTTTGTTTCGGCATTCTGATACAACCTCACGTCACTTAAGCAGGTCTACTATTGAGGAGAGTCGGATGTTCACTCTCTCTGCTCCTTCAGACATTAGAGACACCCGACAACGCGATGCATTTTGTAAACAATGTATATAGAAATTATTTACTATCCTGCTATCAATAATTTCTTCAGCCCTATGATCTGCTATCGCAACATAGAGCGAGAAATTATAAATGTTTAGTCATTGTACTTAATGATTTTAAGTTGTAATAAAGTCCAAAATATTCTACTACACATATAACCAACAAAAGCAAATCTCACTATTTATACAAAAGCACGCAGTGAAATTAGGAAATGTGATAGAGAGCTAAAACCAACAGAAAAGTCAATAGTTTATTTAGTTACAGTAAACTACGCGTATTAAAGTGTTCAATTAGTTCTGGACGTGATTTGGTTTCACAAACACAAATAGAATGACTATCCCGCCATCCATTTTCGAGAAACGCAAAATTCGAACTCCATAGATCCACTAATCAATCGAATCTACATTTAAGTATACTCTCGATGATAGTAATCAGTATACTTCGTGGAATTGCCAAGAGAATCGCATGTTGAACTTTATAACCTCTATTATATCAAGCAGTAGATAAACATTTCACGTTATGTATATTATGTATGAAATTATATCAAATATTAAGTAGATACCTTAGATCAGAACCTCCAAAAACAGTTATCATATCGAAATAATCATAAATTGTGAAGACAGCCATCCACGACTTTACAGACCACTTTCAGAAGCAGTTCTGACGTAGTGCACTACATAATCGGCAATATGGCAATGCTGCTAAAGGTATGCTTACACATGGCCGTTTTACCCAGGTAGGCCGCTTTACACTGGTCTCCCCTACTAGTTATTATTATATTATTATTACTATTAATAAAATCAAATAAGTGTGTCGCGATATCGTGGGCGTTCAGTAAAGTGTGTCGTCAGTTAAAAAAAGCTGGGAACCACTGGCGTCTGGCAGACGTTTACTACTTGCAAAAGCCAATTGTCAGAAAGGCTGCTTTTCTTCTCTGGAACATGATCTTTCTTCAAATATTACTTTTGTAGAAAATTTATTTTTAATATATAAATGCTCCTATATTATTATTATTATTATTATTATTATTATTATTCCATTGTTTTCTGTATCGGAATAAGAAAGAAGCAAAGAACTCGCATTGAGATACGCTATCCTTACAAATATCAATTTCGAAGCCTTGTTTCGTACAAAACTTAATTTTAGGATACATGTTTATTACACTTATTTTCTTCTTTTGATGAATAGCACCACCTGTTATACTATAAACTGTTATTTTTCAATGAAAATCAGAATGATCATATTCTATGACAGTAGTGTCAGAGTTGTAAGCTCCGAAACCGGTTGTGGTTCTAGAGACGTCCAGTCGCAGCGTGAACTTGCTTATGTCTGTGGAAGCACCGGAGCACGCAACGAGTTATAGTGGAGCGCTCCGCTCCGTTTAGGCTGTGTCTGACAACGCTGCTATGATGTTGATGAAGAAGTACTGATAACTCTAAATATATTAATTTTTAGGTCTCGTGTTTATTAGGCTTTTTTTTCTTGTTTTGATAACTACAACCATCTCTCACAATACTGAATGCTTTTTCTTTCATGGAAATCATATTGAGAATATCTGATGATGATGATGATGATGATGATGAACAAGGTATTTTAACATCCTACATTAACGTATATACAGTACATATAGACCTACTACATATAAATAAATAAATAAATAATTAAATAAATGTATACACTCAGTGTCCAGCAGAATTATCAAAAATAGAAATACAAATATATTTAATTAATAGTGATGGACTAACAGTCAATTTTGTTTTCGTTTATGCAGACACTGACCAAATTTGAATCTATACTAATAATAAATCTGTAGCCGAAACTTTTCTGGTAATTTTCGATTTTCCAAAAATAATTGGTCCTAACATATATAATTAACCACCCTGAAACCGAAAATCGCTTTTTTGAAATTTTTGTTTGTATGTCTGTCTTGTCTGTATGTTTGTTACCTTTTCACGCGATAATGGCTAAACGGATTTCGATGAAAATTGGAATATAAATTAAGTTCGTTGTAACTTAGATTTTAGGCTATATGGCATTCAAAATACATTATTTAAAAGTGGGGGTTATAAGGGGGCCTGAATTAAATAAATCGAAATATCTCGCTTATTATTGATTTTTGTGAAAAATGTTACATAACAAACGTTTCTTTGAAAATAATTTGCGATAAGTTTTATTCCTTGAAAAAGTTTGATAGGACTGATATTTAATGAGATAAATGAGTTTTAAAATTTAAATAACTGCCATCTAAGGCCGTGTAATGAATTAAAAAACAAATGACTTCGTCTATAAGGGGCCTTGGACAGCAACAATCGAAAGCTATGAAAGATAGCCTACAGAGAATGTTTCTGTGTTTGTATGAAGTAATATCGAAAGATAAATTAACCGAATTGTATAATTAATTATTATTTCACCATTGGAAAGTATAGTTTCTCTAGATCAGGTATGCTCAAAATTGTAAAAGCGCCGATTACACGGATGATGCTGCACTGCATAACACACACTGTGTAGGAACTGGGCTCCGTAACTACATTGCAGCACCGCCCGTGGCATCGCTCTCACTGTCTTACAAATACAGATAATAAACTGAATTTGAAAAAGGATATATTCAGTTATTACATTATTTATTATATTTTATACAGTTATGATATTATTAGCCTATATCATAGATAGCCTAATGTTTATTTGTATTCACATTCAACATGTGTAGGCCTATTCTTTTCTGCAAATAATTGGAAACCTATTTCCAACGAATTTACTGCAATGCACAAAAGATTCTCATCTGTTAATCGGGATCTATGTTTGGATTTTTGGATTTAGCAACCTTCATTCTCGAAAATAATTGTTTGCACACATATTTCGAGTGACAGCGAATAAGCCTATCTTGGGATATTGCGTTTTGTTCATTTTCGAATATTTCTATGCATGGCAAATCATATTCTCCGCATTTAGTTCGGAATTCTACGTGACTTTGTAAATCAATTAACGCGTCCTGGAACTGCACTCTCACGGATTGTACTCAATTTACTATGAAAGGATTAACAAAAAGATTAATATCACTTACCATACGTCTAAAATCATCAAATCGATGTTCTGTGAATTCACATTTGAGCTGTTCCAGTAGTGAGATTTAATTAACTATATTTTGTTCAGGCACCATAGATTTCTTTACAAGTTCCCAAGGGTTTTTAGTGTCTTAGCTAATTCCCAACATACTACATAACTTGCTCCTAAACGTAGACTCTGAATTGTTCGACTCTCTTCAATGTTTGGTGCATCATGAAGTGCTTTCAATTCTTGAAACTGTAGTGCACGATGCACCCCTGAAAAATTATTTTATCATAACATGTATTTCTGTTGGAATAAAATCACCACAATAACAATAATTGTACTAGTAGTAATAATAATAATAATAATAATAATAATAATAATAATAATGTTGATATATGAATACATATTACAGAAAACAGCTTCCCTGTCACTTCGGCATGTTCTGGATGGCAGAGCGTATAATGTTTTATGTTGCTCAGTAGTATTCCTGACAATACCTTACAACATAGTAAACACTTTACGTTCTCACAACAAAAATAGTCTTCCTCCCACACTGTACGCAATGGTCGTTTGCTTACAGAAGGTTTTGACTGTGTCATTGTCCCGCACTATTCGTACGTTTACTAAGCTTAAGTACTTGAACTGCCTTCCGTAGTCATCCGTCGAGCTTCGAACGAGGAACAGCACGCTCTACATTCGAAGGTTGCGATTACAGAACGTAATCGGGAGTCAGAGAATGAGCATACCTGCTCTGGATGGACATAATGCTATAATGTTATTACAGTAACTTCTGATATGATATGATAGAATATAATATATAGGGAACGGAATTTGGAGTAGTAAAAGCTAGTATTGGCATCTACACAGCCATTTGTTTACAACCCTTTATACCAAGTCCTCCCCTCCATGACATACTCGCAGGTCTCTGCACGTCAACAGCAGGTGAACGGGACAGTTGCCGCATAAGAACTTCAACATGCAGGTTTGCAGTTCAGCGTAGTGAAGTGCAGATACAATGCCGAAAGTGAAACCAACCAACAATACAAAATTGAAAGACTATATTTATAAAAGCTCGGATCGAATATCAAAATTCAGGAAACAATTCCCTCAATTATCGCTTCCCCCATGTTCAGTTCTTAAGAGATGGGGTCATGGTTAGAAGCTTGCAATAATTATTATTACGCACATCACCTCCACTCTGTGAAGAAAGTGGTCCAGTCTTTCGATTTTGATGACGCGATTGCGATTCAAATATGCCAGGAACTGCTAAATGATAGAATAATAAAAAAAGAAGTCATGGATATTAAGTCAAATTTTTTATACTTACCGGATACCATTATTCGATTAGTACAGTCAGGGATAGAACTAGTTGAGCAAATAAATATTATGAGTACTATTGTAAATAAACTGAGTGCAGTAGAAGGTGAAGTAGGAAAACGTATTGGTGAAAAAATGAACAGAGTTTTGATTAAAATGATAGGTACAGTATTCTTAGTCGGATTTCAGATGCACTAACAAACATGTGTCCCAATGACGTCATTCAACATGTGAATTTAATTGACGTATTTTGTTTCAAGTAGCCTACTCTCCAATTGTGTCTGCAGATGTAGAGCGGAGTTTTTCCATATTAAAAAAATTCCTTCCTTGCAAAAGAGCAAAGTTGTGTTTAGAAAATTTGAAAATGATATTTACAATTTATTATAACAAGGCACAGCAGGAATAATTGTTTCATCACCAAAACATAGCATTAATTGAAAATAGCATTTCGTTTGGTTCTACGTTTTATTCAACATTTAATGATACTCTATTAGGCTATGTTGTAAATATTCTAGTATATTATATATATTCTAAATACTGTAGTGTACGTTGTGTACATATTATCATATTTCATGATACTGTAAATAAAGGTTTTAATTTAACACGCTCCTGACAGAAAAAAACACATATTCAGAGGCGAGTTCCATACAGAAGACAACTATCAGCCATCAATATTTCCACTGACACGCGAGGACGCAGAGATTGATATTTGATTATATATATTTGTAATGTTGTTTATTGGTGTCTTGTGCGTCGCCAAGAAAAACACAGGTATTTCAAAATGAAATGAAGATTATGTATGTAGGCCACTATATGTCATTAAACTATTCCATATGTTTATTCTGAAATACGTTTACAGCACGTTGCACGTAAGTTTGTATGAAGTGAACTGTACTCGTCCATGTTCTGTGACGCAGCTCGCTTGACAGTCACTGAGCTACGAATATCTATACTACGTTTCACCATTCTTTATAATACTCCAAATCCCTTTCCCTAATAATATAATATAATATGTAATATTATATAATATAATTTAAGTTATTTGAAGGGTTCAGAACCATAGTGGGCCAAGCGCCATTTACTGAATACATAGAAAACAAGGGTTAAAATTAAGTTATTACCATAATTCAATGGAAACCTATAACAAGTAAAATAAAATATACACATTAAATCTAAATGATGTCAATCTTCATTAAACTATGGTTGCATGTAATAAAAATTAAGAAACATGTTAAAGGAATTGTCATTGCACCAAATGAGTGTCTCTGGACCAAAATGATCGCATTTTAATTATTTGGATGCAATTTAAATTAAGTAACATATTAAACGATTTATCCTTCTATCAAACACGAATGTTCCCTGGATCAAATGTCCTATTTTCATTATGTAATTACTTTATATTTATTTCTAACGGGTGCAGCGGAGCGCACGGGTACGGCTAGTAAATTAATAAAGAAATTGTTGCGCCCATCGCATGCGCAACAATTACATTAAAACGCCGACATTCACAGCACAAAAGGAAATTCAATGTTGCTTTTAGCGTACTGAATTTAGGTTTCCTGTTACTTTGCAAAGCAATCTCACACGAATGCTCACAAAATCAACCTGAGCGTTATAGCATAGTGCAATCCCATGAACATTTGCTGGAAGCAGGTTTTGTGGTTGAGCAAAAAATGGGAGCTGTAAAAAACAAACAGTGGGTATAGATTGAGTTGAAGCGGTTAGCGAAGCTTTTCACCGTAGTTCCCTTGGGTTAAATCCATTCCACGGGCAAGCCAAGAATTATATTATATCCCACGTGCTATCGTATATGGTACTGTGTATCAAAGATTTCGGCTTAAAGCGTGCAATGTCTAGTTTGTACAGAAGATGCAAGGAAATTAACTTAAACGTAGCTTTCTCCCAGTTTATAACAATGGATATTTTAGTCGTGCTGCTGGCAAAGTAAACCATGTAAACGTCACCGCTGTGGAATAACAGCACATCTGACCGTAAAACGAGCAAGCCCGGGTTCAAATCCTAGTTGGAACATGTTACCACAGTCTACTATATACAGTCACGAAGCTTGAGTTTTGAGGGTGCTAGAAACAATAGACTGTGACGGTACTATTTTGCATTGTCTGTAATGAGGCGATATTAGCGATCCTAGTGGTGAGCAACTATCTAATGTTTGCTTATTTACTACGTATTGAGCTTCGCGACTGTATATACTAGACTGTGATGTTACCTGGTTGGATCAAGACATGTTACCTGGTTGGGACAAGTTAGGTTTTATCCGGGATTCCCTCAACTAATTGAAGTAGAATTACTGGGCCACTTTCGGCGTTGGACCTCGGACTCATTTCTCCTTCCTCTTCCTCTTCTTCCTCTTCCTCTTCCTCTTCCTCTTCCTCTTCCTCTTCTTCCTCTTCTTCTTCTTCTGTATAAGCAACATCTAGTAAAGTTGCCTCGTTTAATTATTAGGCAGCGGCATTCCTTTTAAGATTTGTAGGTCTTTATTGCATACACCGATAATAAAATGAAAATGCGACGTTGTCACGTCTTGTTTGTTGCTGCTATATATTAATATAACATGGATATGGGCTAGGCTTAATTGCTCAAAGCATGAGTTAATTTGAAGATTATTTATATTATTTAGATTATTTATTTTAAATTAATTATTTAAAGAAATAATTAAATGTTTCTCCATAAGGAAAACCGGAAAGTTTGACTTTTTGTAATAATTCTTTTATTGTTAAGGACTGGCCCTTATTGTAAGAACTATATTTTTCACGGCGAATGTAATCACACGTAAAACCATCTACTTTATTAAATTTTGTGACTTTGTGTCCACGCTTTTTAGGTGTCTTAGGTCCCTTTTTTACAATTTTACTTACAGTATTTCTATTTAATTTAAGAATTTTAGATGTCTCCGAAATGTTTCCTTGACCTAAATTGTTTTTCAGAACATACGTGTGAGCATTGTACACAAACGTTTGACACTGCTTACATAATTTTGGTCTAGCTTTTGAATTTGAATTGTTATTTAACTCTGATATATTATTATTATTATTATTATTATTATTATTATTATTATGATTATTATTATGATTATGATTATTATTATTATTATTATTATTATTATTATTATTATTATTATTACCATCGTCGTTATTGACGTTCATGGGTATCGGTTCCGACACTTCACTCGCTTCCCACGGCCTCCACATTTTTATTATACACTGAACTGTAATATAATTAATTTTCACTGTGAACTAGAACAAGACACACTGCTAAAATTTGCAACTCTGGTTTATACACTCCGCGTGGAGTATTGGAGCGGCCTTCAAAAGACTTGACAATGGACAGCGACATAATTAAAATTATTGAAACTACAAAGCTTCCGTCCTCTTTGACACCGCTAGCCTACTAATTGAACGTGGCTACTTTATATACAGTCACGAAGGTTGAGTTGTGAAGGTGCTAGGAACAATAGACTGTGCCGGTACTATTTCGCATTGTCTGTAATGAGGCGATATTAGCGATCCTAGTGGTTAGCAACTATCCATGGATGCATATTTACTACGTATTGAGCTTCGTGACTATATTACCAATCTATCATCTCCCATTCCTGATACATGTGATTTCCATTCCTCTCCATCTTATAACCTATTCTTCTATTCTTTGTATATTACATTCTTCCCTCATCTCCTTATTTCTCACCCTGTTCCTTGTTGTCTTTCCTGCTATTCTTCTCAGTATATTTATTTTCGTAGTTTCAAGTAATTGCTCTGTTTTTGCTGTATCCGCTCTGGTTTCTGCTGCAAATGTCATTATTGATCTTACAATAATAATAATAATAATAATAATAATAATAATAATAATAATAATAATACTTAAAATAACATTTAAAATAAATCTAATTTGTATCTTAAATCTAAGTTCGAACTAAAACCCACGAGTATGATATGTTCATATCTGCACAAATACCATTCCACATTACACTCATTTCGCTGTCAACTCACTCACTGCACTGGAACTACGACACATTTCACTGATTCTATCCTGATTTCACTAACACTTCAAAAACATTTCACTGTTCAAATACTTTGCACTGCCACTATAAACTATAAAGCTTCCCTGACGGGAACACGTTTCACCGACACAACACACTTCACTGACACAACATAATTCTTCACTGATACAACACTTCAATAACAAAATATCATTTACATCCTTTACATACTGTGTATAATTATCGTCTATTAGTAAAGTCCTTAAGCCTATTTTTAAATACGTTTTTGGTTGTTGGTAAAGCCTTTAGTAAGTCTGCAGGTAAAGCATTTCAGTCCCTGATAGTACGATTGAGAAAAGAAAACTTTCCAGTGTCCGTCCTCTGCCTTCTTTCCCTCAATTTATATGAGTGGTCGTTCCTTGAAGAGTAATTTGGCGGTTGCAACCTATTTTTTATTTCTCTCCAGGCAGGCTCACCTCTGTATGTTTTGAACAGTATCTTAATTAATAATAATAATAATAATAATAATAATAATAATAATAATAATCATCATCATCATCATCATCCGTGGCGCTACAGTCCGTGAAGGGCCCAGACCGACCAGCCGGCTGCTGGCCTCACGCCCACATGCCGAAGCAGAGGGGGACGATCATCCAACTAGAATGGAGGTATCGTGTGGTTAGCACGATGATTCCCCCAGCCGTTATAGCTGGCTTTCGCAACCGGATTTCGCTACTTATCGTAGCCCCGCAAGTGCATCACGATGCTGGGTGAGCACCCGTCCAATACACTGGCCGAAATTTCATGAGAAAATTTCTTCCCCCATGAGGAATCGAAACAGCGCGCTTTCCGTAACGCGAGTCCTAGCCAGGATGCCTTAGACCACTACACCACGGCGCGGGACTGGTCTTACAATAGCTTTTATATTCTCATTTTTGTATTAGTTTTTAGATATTTATTTTTCTATATGAAATCATTTAAATGCCCTGATTCTCTTGATGCCTTAATCGTTTGATCCCTTACTTCATTTTCCAAAAAACCAAAACTTGATATTGTGACTTCCAAATAATTTATCTGAACAACTCGTTCAATAATTGCGTTATCCAGTTGTAATTTACATCGCAACGGTAATTTGCTCACGGTTAGAGATTTTGTTTTTGTTTGTATTTCTATTAATTCTGACTCCATATTTTTTACACGATAGATTCAGTCGATAAAGTAGCAACTGTAAATTGTCTTCCGATTCACCAATTAAAACACCATCTGCATAACACACAGAATTAATTTCGTAGCCTATGTACCCATCTTATATCCTTGGTTTTTTCTTATTTCCTTTAAAATTTGATCCATTAAAATATAAAATATAAATTGAGCTCAGTGAACTCCCTGTCTGATGTCTTTTCTTATCGGTATTTTTTGTTCTATCGATTTACCATTTACCTACTTTGATTATCGAATAAGAGTCTGTGTAGGCTATATATCCTTGATTAATGAAATCAATCCATTTGGTACATTCAAATTATTTAAAGTATCTAAAATTCATTTCATCATCAATTCACATAGGCCTATCATCATCATCATCATCATCATCCATACCCTAGTTCGGGTAAGTTCACAGAATAGGAGCACAATAAGCCTCAGGCTGCAGTGTAAGCCTTCGGGTCCCTCCTTCATACAAGAGAAAAAAACGGGTAAAAGTAAAATCTATGAGAGTGAAAACCTACGTTGGTTATGAAAGCTTGCTATGACTATTTTTTATATCGTGGTCAGGCTATCTTTTCCACGGAAACCAGTAGAATGGCAAAATATCTCTAAATGCTGGAAGTTTTTATACCATAAATATACATAGATATCTTTCACTTTCTCAGTACGAAGTGAGAATTATGTTCCTGCAATTTCTATAATAATAATAATAATAATAATAATAATAATAATAATAATAATAATAATAATAATAATAATCCGTGGCGCTACAGCCTACGAGGGGCCAAGACCGACCAGTCGGCTGCTGGCCTCACGGCCACATGCCAAAGCAGTGGTGGACGATCATCCAACCAGAATGGAGGTATCGTGTGGTTAGCACTATGAGCCCCCCAGCCGTTATAGCTGGTTTGCGTAACCGGATTTCGCTACCTATCGTAGCTCCCCAACTGAATCCGACTGCAATTTCTATACTGTCCCTGAAATACAAATTTTCGATACCATTTACAACAGGACATTGGTTTTGAAGCATATTGTCTGTGTGCAGCGATTTCTACTAAGCCAATAGACAGATTTTTTTATTATGATATTAGATATTATTATTATTATTATTATTATTATTATTATTATTATTATTATTATTATTACTACTACTACTACAAGTAGCTGCCCACTATTAGTGTCATTAGCAGCATTTAACAATATAGGCGCCGTATATCGTTAGTGGAACTAGAGCGTCGGCTTTTACACTTATGACATGGGTTCAAATCCCAGTTAGAATATTGTAATGTTTCGGATAAGAGTAATTATTATAAAAACGTAGCTCAATACGGCCGTCTTGAGTGTTGAGGATTGAATTTCAGAACGCACACTTTTTTTGAAACAATCATGAACACATCTCACCATAACAGAATATAGCGCGGGAACTCACTAGAATTCAGAAGATGATTGATGTAACATCGAAACTAGCCAATCACGTAAAATAACACTATAATTTAAATATTGACATAATGAAGTTCTTATTTATTTAATCTAAATAACTCTATAGATCATAAGTTATTAAACATCATCTGTACCGAACAATGACTCATTTTTCTCTTGTACACTTAACGAGTATCGTAACGAGAGTTGTTTATCGTGGGTTCATTCTAGACCATAACTACGAACTTCCTATTCGCCTATTCGGAACAATTGCGGTCGTATATGAGATTCATTGGTCTCTAAAATTTTGACAGTCTTTGTCAACTGCAAAATTACTCCCATCACACATAAATTTGAATGACATCCGCTATCTGCTTTTATGACGAAGTTACAGCCTCAAAAATTTATTATCGGGTCCAATTTTGAGAATACACTGCTTACTAGATTAATAAAAGAATGGTGTTTGTGTGGTTTTACAGTTTAAGAACGACATACATCATTACTAAAAGGATATAAAGATAAGACTCACCTCATTTCTGCTGAAGACCCTCTTTTATGGATTGATGTTGACACAGGAAGACAGGAAAATTAACTTTAACTTTCAGTAATCCAGAAACGTCGCACAAACCCGCTTACTTTTATCTTCCTTGACAGAATTGGGCCGTCGTAACACTCAAGATATTTTAGAGCACAAAATGAAGAAGAGTTTATAACGCTGCTGAATTACAAACAATATACGAACTAACGCAACAATCTTGTAACTATAAAGTCGCACGATAACTTACGTAACGAAAAAAATATGTGTTCACATGCTGTAGGTCATAACGTGTTTCTATGCAATTCTTGATTTTGTAGCAAAACACAAACTATCTGTTACTTCACATTAAGTTTTTTTTTTTTAATTGCAAGAAGAAATGCTTTGTAGTTATCGGTGATCTTGCGTATAATCGATGTATTTAGAGATAACGATTATATAAAAGTTATATTTGCAAATTTCACTGGCTTTATCGAACAAGTTTCTATATTACGTAAATTCACAACATATAGTTGGTTCCCTTTTCAATCGCGCATATGCTGATGTAGATGTCACTTTTCAAACTGTTGCTTTGATATCAGAGCAACAGGCTCGGACGAGTTTCATTTGTTTTGCTTCCTTCCCTCTCTGTCACGCGTTCGTTGGTGGGTTGTATGAACTCGTGTACGATTGTCTATAACGCTAAATGTATTCTTCCAGAATACCCAGTTCGGGACGATATCACACACACATACACACGTTATCCAAATTCACACGTGGTTTATATAGTTCAGAAAATACTGGGTTCTATATACAGTTCTGGCTATATTCGAAAAAATGGGCAATACTGTGTTATTCGGAAAGTATAGAATATTTGTAGTAATTACCTTAAAGTTAATGACTGAAATTATGTTTAAATTTTTACGATTATCTTACTTAGATAACCATTGCTTATAGATTTCGTGAATTATTTCGAATGTACAGTTAGATTTATTATATTTAATCAGAAAAACTTCTTGATACAATGAAATTAATGACGAAGCGTATTTACAAGAAATAATCGAAACATTAACAATAGAAGCGATTATCTTTTTATAGTATTTTATTAAAATAATTTTAAAACACACTGAATCCAAACAGGACGTTTGTCTGTACTACAATTTAGATCGTAGTTATAAATCTATATTTACATTACTTGAACATTATACCGTACTCCTGTTCTTTTGACTAGATATCGTTAATCGACGTTCACTGCCTATCCTAAGCGTCTGTCTCAGTCCGATACCTACCGACTACTAGCGGAGTGCAGCGCCGGCGCCACCTGGGTAGTTCCCCTACTCCACCCCTTAACCAGCCCCAACTAGTCTGTTTCCATCTTGGGTCTACGCAATGTACGCATGCCCTATCAAACCGCTGAATGTCGAGTTAAAACAAAGCATTGCACAAAAATAGAAACAGGCAGCAACAGTTATTTCAAAACCTGTTCGCCGGAGCGCATCGTATTAATTTCAGTTTCGAATCTCGGGTAGGCAAATGATGGAATTATTTTCACTCATGTTATTCAATTTTGCAAATAAAATTGCATTGTCGATTTTTCCATCATGTCATTTTTATAGTTTTTATGAATTCCATATATTTTATACAAGGACATCACTTTATTTTTACCAACATTTTTAAAATTAACCTGGCTATACTCGGAAACACTGTTGCCCCCTTCCATTACAGGAGTTTGATGTTACTAGTGCAATATGTAAACAAATCATTTTACTAGGTATAGGAGGAGAGAAAAGTAGTGTATCCATTTATGTTGTAGGGAAATACGATATTACGATTTTCAGTTTGATCATCCCTTTTACGGAATTTATCAAAATACAGTAGAGTAGTAACATTTTTTTTTTCAAAAACTCAACTTTTTAGACGGCTATGTTCGTTATGTAATGTTTACTTTATTTAGCATATTAATTATTGATGTTATCATACAATATAGAGAGTGCACTTAAATTGAGGGGGTCATAAGTAAAGGTCTGTAAGTGCACTTAAGTTACTTTTGAGAAAATGGGGTTTAAATATTTAAGCTTTCGTAAAATCGGTGAAATTTTTATTTAAATTTTAATGTGTGATGCGATTAAAATATCCCTTTGTCACTAAAATTTTTGATACTTTTGCTTACACTGGATGCACTTAACTCATGTTATTACAAATGTCACTAGCATTCCTTTGCTTCTAGCCACCTCAATTAAAAATACGCTAATCTGAATTTTTAAACAAGTTGCTGAAAATGGTTGCCGTTCATTACAATGCAGGCTTCAATTCTTTACGCATATTATTAAAAACATTTTGAAGCATATTCTCTGAAATTTAATTTATCGTTTCTTCAATATAGTTTTTAGTACGATATTATTAATATAGGTTCTTTCTTCTATAGAAAACGCAATCATATTTATGAAACACACTATACACTGCAGTGTTTACTTCACTGCTTGAAGACTTCGAATGCAACAGCGGCCGTAAGTTTGTGTGTCTGACGGGAGCAAGGACATTAGTGAAGGGGTGAGAGTGAAGTACATTCAGAAATGCAGGTACAATAAAAATGCAAGTAAAAATAAAATGATGTCCCTGTATAAATTATAGCTAATCCAGTGTTAGGTTAATTTCATTTCTTTCTAAAATAAAATCAGTCGAGGATGGTAAAAATGTAGTAAACTTAACGTGCTTCTAAACGATTCAATTTTCCATGCGTTTATGCATGCAATCTGAAGAGAACATTCAAAGAACCCAATTCAACACGAACGTTCAATTAAGATGCATGCAGATTTAGTACTTACACCGTGCGCCGAGTTGAACGTCATCTTCACTACGTATATACGAGTATATTAATATTAATTAATAAAGGAAGGGGTGAGAATGATACAGCCTTAAAAAAAAAAAAAAAAAAAAAAACCTTTCCAGGATAGCGCATTGAAAGTTAAGAATCCAATGCTACTAGCTACGGTATCTTAATTTCTTCAGCGTGTATTTCAGTTATTTGATGAGTTAATTTTATAATATTTTACTATTATCTTCACTATATATGTAAGAAATGAACTCGCACAAGAAACCGCTTTTGGTAAAAATGTGGCTTTGGACTTACATCATTCTCGCCCCTTTAAATATTAAATATCAATTCAATACTTAGGGCCGATTTCACCAAGCTTATTTAACTTTAATTGTTAAAGTATTTTAATTGACACTTAAAGTGACAATGCATTTCATGAACATAAATTGGACTTTAATCTCTCATTAAACTACATTTATGTTAATTGGTCAATATTTGGGCATTTAAATTGTCCACAAAAAAAAAAAAATTTCTGCTACTGAGGAAATTTCAAGTGTTTTATACTGAAACTGATTCGCTGATTCCAGGTCTGTAATCAGATTTATCGGAGCACAACAGGTTTTTGAGTTATGGGACTGTAACATTAATTCTAAATCTTACTATTCAGTATATACATGTACCGCAAAGTCAGAGGTGTAAATTGAGCTTAGTTTATATATTCTTTGGAAATTGTTATATTATATTATTTTAAATACATTTATAAAAATATATGCACTTACAATGTGTAGTAAGCACTAAAATCTCTGTTAAAAGTGGTTGAGACCTTTGATTTTCCGCTTATGTTGGCATGTGATTGATCGCTGCAGGAACCAGCAGAAATCACACATCATGCTCAGAACGTATTGACCCTGGTATCTGGATTCCATCGTTGATATGTCCTGATGGAACCCCTTACAATGTTCGTCACTTACAGCACCGAGATTTGATGGGAAAAAAAGTCAAGGTGTGAAAGAAAGTGCATTTTTAAAGATATGAGACAATCTAGATTCTGAAATGCTCTGAGCATGTTATATATTAGCTCAGCATAATTATCAGCTCGATAATTTCCTAAAAACGTAGTTGACACTAGTATAAATGTGTCTCAAGCTTCGAGTTCAAGAGCACTCAGTTTTGATCTGAACGTAGTGTCACTCATCAACTGTCGGATCTCTGGCCCATGAAAATTCCTGCCTTCAATTTTGCATCACTTTTCACTCTCCTATCTTCTCCTTCAGATACTTAAACCCTTCACCATCATGATTCAGAGCCCGCCCAAAGTTTTCCATGAGGCCGAGTTTAATGTGAAGGGGTGGAAGAAATATCTTCTTTGCGTCAACGAACGCCTTGTGTTAAAAATTTAAAATGTTATTTTTAAATTGTGATGTGATATAAAAACGGACTTTAGACCTGTATTCAGCACACTCAAATTAGGGTTGGTACACTTGTTTTTGTTCAGTAGCAAAATCACTGTAGACTAGTGTAATTAATCCTGTAGTAATGACAATAATTTTCATCATGACGAGGATAATGATGAACTTGATATTTGAAAATGATGATTTCTCACCAAGACTGGCGAGGATAATTTCCGAAAGACATTATTTTAATATAATGGGAGAAAAAGATTTGCAAATGCGGTTTAGACTAAACAAAATATAAGAGCACTATATTTTGAAGGTGATTTAGAATTTTTAAATGATAATTATGTGCAGTACTTCATAATATTGCAGTCTAGTATATATATAGTCACGAAGCTCAATATGTAGTAAATATGCATCCATAGATAGTTGCTAACCACTAGGATCGCTACTACCGCCTCATCATAGACAATGCAAAATAGTACCTGCACAGTCTATTGTTCCTAGCATCCTCAACAACTCAAGCTTCGTAACTGTATATATTAGACTGTGATAATACGATATTATGTAAATTACACATTTATTGAAGATATGTTTAATCAATCTTTGGATCCCTAAAATACGGCAACTAGAGTAATATGAATAACAAATGTATCACGTAGGCCTAATATTACATTTGAAGGCATTGGAATAGCGCATATCCATGAAGTCTTTCCATTTTGCTAGTTGTATGATATTTCCTTGTAGTCTACCTTCATATTAGTCCATTCTGTTTTCAATAGTTTAATAGTTTAAATTACATGTATAAAAACAATATTTCTGAAGACGTTTTTTTTTTCATTGAAATCTATTTCTACCTATTTCAAATGTTTTTCTTTTCTTCTAAATTCTGCCCATCCTTCTTTCTTGTTTTCATGATTTTAATATGTTTTGAGGTTACATCTGTTTATGACGTCATTTTATTTTATTTTATTTTATTTTATTTTATTTTATTTTTTGCTTTTAGTGAGTTATTTTACAACGCTGTATCAACATCTCAGATTATTTAGCGTCTGAATGACATGAAGGTGATAATGCCGGTGAAATGAGTCCGAAGAATGATTAAACGTTTCTTCAATAAATGTATCGTTTAAATAATATTATGAGGAAGCCTCCTTAACTATCAGTTGGAAATTCTAAATCATCTTCTGTAGCCTACAATTGAAAATGAAAATATACTATACTTATGTTCTGCTTAGCCTAAACTGCATTTGCAAATCTTTTTCGTCCATTTTATTAAGATAATGTACTCTTTCGGAAATTATGTTCGTTTGTCTTGTTAAGAAATCATAATTTTCAAATGCCAAGTCTATCATTGTCATCGCCATGATGAAAATTATTGTCGTTAATGCAAGAGTAATTACTTAAATGACCAAATATGACCAATTAACATAAATGTAGTTTAATAAGAGCTTAAAGCTCAATTTGTGTTGATGAAATGCACTGTCCTTTAAGTGTCAATTAAAGTTAAATATGTTTGATGAATTCGGAAAACAATCAAGATGGCAACACTGACTCTTCATCATTTTTATTTTTATGTGTGACAAGCAGGTGTATATGTGCCACGCTACTCTCTCTCTGCTCCTAGTACATAAAAAACTCTACAACTCAGGACTACAGGCCTATATATCACGTGACTCCACAGCAGTGGTATGAGGCAAACCGAATGTCGCTAGTCCCACGCCTTTCCGCTACTAAAGTTTCTGAGTTTCTGAATACAAATCCATGACGTACAAATAAATTTCTCGTTGTTCTTGCCGTTCCTACTTGGTCTACTCCATCAGCCTATTACTCAGGCGAAATGGGTTGAAGTTTCGGACAGGTCGATCACCATTTCATTATCCTTCTCGTTTTCGTTTTCAAAATTTATCCGCATATCATCAGCTAAGTACAAGATCTCATCATAACAATTTACTCATTATACCCTACCACAAGACATGTTTATATTCTTCATCTTATACAGTTTCAGTTGCTAGAAATTGGAACTCGCTACCGAGTGATGTAAGGGGTTGTTGGACAATAACTTCATTTAGGTCAAAATTGCATAAATTCTTACTTAACAAATTAATTGCTGATTAATATTTATTACATATAATGAAACTAACATCTGTCCATTTTTATTATTATCATTAATTTCTCTAAATATATTTACAAAACCTCTAATGGCAATTACATTAATATTCTCATTATAGAAATATATTTTAGATTTATATATATATATATATATATATATATATATATATATATATATATATATATATACGAGGGGGATCCAGGAAATAACGACCGTTTTGTTGTAAAAATTAAAAAAAAAAAATGTATTTGAAAAAACAAAGTCTGTTACATAACTGAAGCTTGCTTTACTTCTCTACATAATCACCACCTACATTTAAACATTTGTCGTATATGTTCACTAGCTTTAGAATTCCCGTGTTATACTCCTCTGCCGCCAGTTCATTAAGCCAGGTGTTCACTGTCTTCAACTCTTCATCGCTTCCAAAACGCGTACCACCCAGAAAGTCTTTCAGCTTAGTGAAAGGGTGAAAATCGCTAGGAGCAAGGTCTGGACTATAGGGCGGATGATCAAAAATTTCCCAACCGAATTGATCCAGCAATTCTCGAGTTGAAGCAGCAGTGTGCGGGCGGGCGTTGTCGTGAAGAAGCACAACTCCTCTCGAAAGCATTCCTCGCCTCTTGTTTTGGATGGCTCGCCGTAGTTTTCGTAAAGTCTCACAATAACGATTTGCATTGATCGTAGTGCCTTTTGGCATGAAATCCAGCAAAAGAACACCTTTGCGATCCCAAAAGACAGTAGCCATGACTTTTTGTGTTGAGAGAGTCTGCTTGAATTTTCTCGGTTTCTTGGGTGATGAGGAATGATGCCACTGACGTGATTGGCGCTTGGTCTCTGGGGTGTTGTGAGACACCCAGGTCTCATCACCAGTCACAATTTGATCAAGAAAGGCATCTCCATCTGTGTGATATCGCATCAAGAATGTCAATGCTGAGGCCATTCTCTGAGTTTTGTGTTGGTCACTCAGTTGCCGTGGATCCCATCGTGCACAGATTTTGTGGTAGCCCAGATGTTGCGACACAATTTCACCAAGCTAAGAACGAGAAATGTCAGAAAAGGCAATATGCAATTCGTCGAGTGATGTGCGCCTGTCTTGCAAGATACTGTCGTTCACTTTAGTCTTCAGGTCTTCTGTGATGAGTGATGGGCGTCCGGGTTGAGTTTCATCGTGGGCATTTGTTCGCCCATTGTTGAACATTTCGCACCATTTTCTCACATTTCTTTCATTCATTAGAGTATCACCATACACTTCTTTCAATTGCCGGTAAATTTCTGCAGGTTTCAAATGTCGGGCATTCAAAAATCGAATCACACTCCTCACCTCACAGTCGGCGGGATTATCAATCACGTCGTTCATTTTGAAGTACCACAAAATGCACAATGGCGACTTGTTGCAACCAGTACTCACAACATTATGAGAACACATGTTAAGGAAGCCAGTTGACCTTCAAATAAGGAAGGGGAGTCAGCTGCGCGGCGGGTATGTGCGAACGGTCGTTATTTCCTGGATCCCCCTCGTATATATATATATATATATATATATATATATATATATATATATATATTGTTTTTTCTCCCTGTAACATAGTTCTAGTAAGCTTATATTACGGTATATTAATTTTCATCATTTTACTAGCTATCTCAAATCTCAAATTAATTATAATTGATTGAATTAAATTAGCTCATAAATTAAGTTACTACTTTACCTTATAGGTTTATCTAAATTTAAATAAATATGTAGTCTACTAGTCGTTAAAACTTAACTGAAGAATATTGCTGGAGAACCTTTTAAGTGTAGTGTAAATATTAGTAATTTAAATATGTATTGTATTGATTAAGGCTGGTTGAGTGGAAGAGAAGGCCTTATGGCCTTAACTCTGCCAGCGAAAATAAAACATTATTATTATTATTATTATTATTATTATTATTATTATTATTATTATTATCCTATTCCTAGCGTTTTTTCGATCACTATTTGGGGACGTGTGGGTCAAATCTGTGCCTTGTGGTGTGGCCTTCATGGAACCTGAATGTAAAACAAACCTTAAAATAGTCGACTGGTCTGGGTGAAGATGTGCTTAAACTGCGGTTGACGTAACAGTTCAATGTGATGGACGTAGCACTACAGAATCTGCCTCCCCCTTTCAATACAATAATAAAATAATTTGTCAGTACAATCCATTTCTTTGTGCCATTCTATAGATCGCGCTGTAGTATCGTGGTCTAAGGCATCATACCTGGACTGGCGTTGTGGAATGCGCGCTGGTTCGAGTCCTCGTAGGGAAGGAATTTTCTCATGATATTTCGGCTATTGTACGGGACGGATGTCCACGAAGCATCGTGATGAATTTGGAGAGCTACAATAAGTAGCGAAATCCGCTATAGCTGCTTGGGTTGGGGAGGATCGTCGTGCTAACCGTATCATAGGCCTACCTGAGTTCTGGTGGATGATCGTTCACCTCTGCTGAGACATGTGAAGTGAGGCTTCCGCCCTTCATGGGCTATAGCGCCACGGATTATTATTATTATTATTATTATTATTATTATTATTATACTTACAGTAGAACCCCGATTATCCGTCACCCTATTAACCGATTCGCGGATTATCCGACTGTCTTTCTCTTGCCCCCCCCCTTTTTGTTTGCTGCAGAAGAAATATGAAGTACTGTACGGTATATTAGTACGAATTTTTTCTACAGAGTGTTTTTTACAAACTTTTACCCTTACACAGTATGATCTACTCTTCGAGTGGCCGTACTGTCTAACTTCTATGCAAAATGTCTTCCACAAGTGTCAAAAGAAAAAGTTGTGCTACAGAAAAAGTGCAAGTAAGATAGTGGTTCTGGAAAAGAAAAACTGTGGTTCATTTCGTACCAGAATACGAGATTTAAATTACAACTGTATGCAATTTAATTAAAAAAACAAGTATAATATGTATTAAGTATGTAAATCTACAACATGAGACCTGTAAGTTACTATTGCTATCATTCCACAGACAGCAGTCACAAGAAGTTTCCTCAGCCGTTAAAAGCCCGTCGTTTAAAACCAGATTTAAATTAGTGAACTTCTAATCCGCTACCTATTGTCTATAGTGCGTTAAAAGAAAAGACCACAGTAGAAATTAGGAAACTTATGGTACGATTCATCCGATTTTTTCGATTAACCGTTCACTCCACCCCCTTCATTACTACGGATAATAGAGGTTCTACTGTACTTACAAATGGCTTTTAAGGAACCCGCAGGTTCATTGCCGCCCTCACATAAGCCCTCCATCGGTCCCTATCCTGTGCAAGCTTAATCCAGTCTCTATCATCACATCCCACCTCCCTCAAATCCATTTTAATATTATCCTCCCATCTACGTCTCGGCCTCCCCAAAGATCTTTTTCCCTCCGGCCTCCCAACTTACACTCTATATCATTTCCGGATTCGCCCATACGTGCTACGTTCCCTGCCCATCTCAAACGTCTGGATCTAATGTTCCTAATTATGTCAGGTGAAGAATACAATTCGTGGAGTTCTGCATATGGATTTAAGGGAGGTGAGATATGATGGTAGGGACTGCATTAATCTTGCTCAGGATAGGGACCCATGGCGGGCTTATGTGAAGGCGGGAATGAATGTCCGGGTTCCTTAAAAGCCATTTGTAAGTAAGTATTATTATTATTATTATTATTATTATTATTATTATTATTATTATTATTATACTTACAAATGGCTTTTAAGGAACCCGCAGGTTCATTGCCGCCCTCACATAAGCCCGCCATTGGTCCCTATCCTGTGCAAGCTTAATCCAGTCTCTATCATCATATCCCACCTTCCTCAAATCCATTTTAATAGTATCCTCCCATCTACGTCTCGGCCTCCCCAAAGGTTTTTTTTTTTTTTCCCTCCGGCCTCCCAACTTACACTCTATATGCATTTCTGGATTCGCCCGTACGTGCTACGTGCCCTGCCCATCTCAAACATCTGGATCTAATGTTCCTAATTATGTCAGGTGAAGAATACAAGGCGTGCAGTTCTGCATATGGATTTAAGGGAGGTGAGATATGATGGTAGAGACTGCATTAATCTTGCTCAGGATAGGGACCGATGGCGGGCTTACATTATGTGAAAGCGGCAATGAATCTCCGGGTTCCTTAAAAGCCAGTTGTCATTATTATTATTATTATGATTATGATTATTATTATTATTATTATTATTATTATTATTATTATTATTATTATTAATGGTCAAAATGTAAAAAAAAATACGATCACCCAAGAATTTTTAGGCTAATGAGTGAAAAATGTATTAAAAACACATAATTGCTCTTAAGAAACATATTCTTTTCTGTGCCAGTACGACAGCTTAGTGTTAGCGCGCTAGGTCTCCAACCAAGGAATCCCGGGTTCAATTCCTGACCAATCCATTTTAAATTTATAAATTGTGTTAATTAATACGTGGTCCAAGCAACACAGGACTTTTTCCAGGTACTTCGGTTTCACTGTGACATTCCAACAATTCTCCATCATCAGCATCATCATCATTGTCATCTTTCATTAAGAATGACATGTAGACCCACCGCCTTTGGTGCACTCTGGATAGTCTCTAACGAACTAAGTGGTCTACGCCTCTCGGCACTAACGACATCTACGTGCCCGCACGTAGAATCGGAACGAATAGAGGCAAGTTAAGGGCCCTGCTATTGCACAAAAATATATCATATTCGTTTCACAATTCTCGTTTCTTCTTTATTTCTCCCTTTCTTCCGTTCAGGACAAATTCCAAGATGTCATAGTCCTCGATTACTTTCGTCGAAATTTCTTCGCTTTGTTCAATTCATAACCTCACTACCACTACAGATATAAAACGATCTTTGTATAGGGCTGTGCGTTAAAGTTCATGAAATGTGTCGCTGGGTTGTCAAACATCTGTATACAAACTTCGATTATTGAATCGATCGTTTTAAAAGCACCTGAGTCCACAACACTTTTACGAAAATGAGATACGTTTACCGTAGCAAACGATGACAATAAACGCGCCTCAGAAACCTTCACCTGCGAACGTACAGTCTACTCCAGCAGGCCTAGTAGTCTCGAAGATGTTAGTAATGTGTTTCCCCAGTCCAGACAAAGGGTAGAGGGGCAGAGAAGGCCTGACGGTCTTATCTCTACCAGGTTAAATAAATAAATCTAATCTAATCTAATCTAATCTAATCTTATTCAATATGATATTCAGAATGTCAGTTTCAGTTTACAATATAATCGATCACTTGTAAAACCACATGATTCACTGACGTTATTTTCGAGTAAAAAGGAAACGTATAAATGTATGTATGTATGTATGTATGTATGTAGGCCTATGTATGTATGTATGTATGTATCCCGCGCCGTGGCGTCGTGGTCTAAGGCATCCTGCCTAGGACTTGCGTTACGGAATGCGCGCTGGTTCGAGTCCTCAAGGGAAAAGAAATTTTCTCATGAAATTTCGTCCATTGTATGAGACCGGTGCCACCCAGCATCGTGATGCACTTGGGGAGCTACGATAGATAACGAAATCCGGTTGCGAATGCCAGCTATAACGGCTGGGGGGGATCATCGTGCTAACCACACGATACCTCCGTTCTGGTTGGATGATCGTCCATTTCTGCTTCGGCATGTGGGCGTGAGGCCAGCAGCCGGCTGGTCGGTCTAGGCCCTTCACTGGTTGTAGCGCCACGGATGATGATGATGATGATGATTATTATTATTATTATTACTTACTTAGCCTACTTACTTACTTACTGGCTTTTGAAGAACCCGGAGGTTCATTGCCGCCCTCACATAAGCCCGCCTTTGGTCCCTATCATGAGCAAGATTAATCCATTCTCTATCATCATATCCCACCTACCTCAAATCCATTTTAATATTATCTTCCCATCTACGTCTCGGCCTCCCCAAAGGTCTTTTTCCCTCCGGCCTCCCCACTAACACTCTATATGCATTTCTGGAGTCGCCCATACGTGCTACATGCCCTGCCCATCTCAAACGTCTGGATTTAATGTTCCTAATTATGTCAGGTGAAGAATACAATGCGTTCAGTTCTGTGTTGTGTAACTTTCTCCATTCTCCTGTAACTTCATTCCTCTTAGCCCCAAATATTTTCCTAAGCACCTTATTCTCAAACACCCTTAACCTATGTTCCTCTCTCAAAGTGAGAGTCCAAGTTTCACAACCATAAAGAACAACCGGTAATATAACTGTTTTATAAATTCTAACTTTCAGATTGTTTGACAGCAGACTGGATGATAAAAGCTTCTCAACCGAATATTATTATTATTACTATTATTATTATTATTATTATTATTATTATTATTATTATTATTATTGTATGTATGTATTTAGAAAAGAGAGATATTTTAATAATCTGTCTAATCCCAACGGTCATGGTGATTACAAATGGCTTCTCACGTATCTAAGGATATAGGCCTAAGAATGACACTTACTAATCACCGTTTACAACAAATATGTTAACGATGCTATTTTATCCCCTAAAGCGTGGCAGTCATTGATATCTGACACCTCTTTTGAGTGAATACCAAACAAACACAACACGAAACGCAAATATAATTAGACTAATCCATCATACGCAGTGTGGAAAATAGCCTTTGAGTTCAGACACTTACTGCTGCTTTATATTCCTGATGTGCGAAGGGCATAAAAAGTAGAGTATTGTGTTAAACAGAATATATTTATAGATACTGATGGTGAAGCAAGTTTAAATTATTTCTAAGAATAACTTTCCGTCTCTCTATACATGTGTAAACTTTTTTGTGCTCAAAGAATAATTGTATTTATTTTATTAGCTTCCTCAAATTAAAGGCTGCCATCAGACAAAGCATAGAAAACAAGACAAGAACAAAACAGAAGATGAGAGCTAAAAGAGTAAGAAAAAAGGCAAACAAATACACAAACAAACAAAGGCAGTTTACAGAAGAAAAAAAAATTTCAAGTAAAGAATCAATGAAAGCTAAGAAGGAAAAAGAAAAATGATAATGGTGCGTCAATTTTTTTCCATACACTGAATTAGAGTCCATATACGTGGTTCCGTAAAAGTTTGACTGACTCTTTAATTATGAGGAGGGCCAGTTCGTTCAGAAAATGTAGTGTTTTCAGTGAATGACTTTTATCTACAGTAATCTCACTAGAAATTTTTATTTATCTAGAGAAAATCAGAACTCGAGTGGGATTTAGTTGACTATTACACGAGGGCCAGTTCGTTCAGAAAAGACAATGTAGTGTTTTCAGTGAATGACTTTTATCTACAGTAATCTCACTAGAAATTTTTATTTATCTAGAGAAAATCAGAACTCGAGTGGGATTTAGTTGACTATTACACGAGGGCCAGTTCGTTCAGAAAAGACAATGTAGTGTTTTCAGTGAATGACTTTTATCTACAGTAATCTCACTAGAAATTTTTATTTATCTAGAGAAAATCAGAACTCGAGTGGGATTTAGTTGACTATTACACGAGGGCCAGTTCGTTCAGAAAAGACAATGTAGTGTTTTCAGTGAATGACTTTTATCTACAGTAATCTCACTAGAAATTTTTATTTATCTAGAGAAAATCAGAACTCGAGTGGGATTTAGTTGACTATTACACGAGGGCCAGTTCGTTCAGAAAAGACAATGTAGTGTTTTCAGTGAATGACTTTTATCTACAGTAATCTCACTAGAAATTTTTATTTATCTAGAGAAAAATCAAAACTCGAGTGGGATTTAGTTGACTATTACACGAGGGCCAGTTCGTTCAGAAAAGACAATGTAGTGTTTTCAGTGAATGACTTTTATCTACAGTAATCTCACTAGAAATTTTTATTTATCTAGAGAAAAATCAAAACTCGAGTGGGATTTAGTTGACTATTACACGATTACAAGAAAGTATATAAAGATTAGAAGAAATAAAGTGCTCTAATATAATAAAACATTAATTGACTTACTAAAATACTTGACTGTCTTGAAAATGTATTATATACCATCTCATCTTTACAAATATTCCGCTAGATGGCAGTAGTGTGTTATGATCAGCTGTTCTCTTGTTACCGGTTGTGCCAACTATGCAATCTTCATTGGAATATATGGGCGATTACTAGTCAAGAAGGCTTTGTTGACTCGGTTTCATTTTTATTAAAACAGTTGTATTCCATGTCAATTATCAATATATGTATATTAAACAGTCTCTGATATAGGCCTACTGTGACTATTGGAGTTGAACAACGATCGAGAAAGCAAGACTAACAGCGCCCGCAACGCCGAAAATCCGCACGACAATATTGACTACATCGCGTCGTTAACGTAAAGACTACTGCTTGTGAGCGTTTCAAGACTTCGGGAATTGTCGAGTCTCGAACGTCAAGCAGCCTTGAATCGTCACAGTTGGTTATACTCGCATACCAGGCTGAACTTTTATCTGTTTTGGCAACTGTTATATATGTATAAACAATCAATTAGTCTATTTGAAATATCATCTCTCAGTGTATTAACCTCTTTCAGTGTATAATAATCATGTAATTTTTTGTTCTCGCCAGATCATAAGTACAGCGAATGGTAAGGATTTGAATTTTCCGTATAACTTACTTTCTTTAATTATTTGTGCAAGTAATGCAACAATGTTTCGTAGCGCACTTTTTATCTTGATCACCAATTTTGCTAACTAAGAAAGTGGAAGTATGCAGTTTTAGTAACCTTATACACCTTTTCTTTGAGATTTTTGTGTGAACTTTTCACAAACATAATAGAAGTTGTGTAGAAGATTTCGACACTGACACCAGCGAATAGGGATTATAAAGAATGGAAACTTCGCGTCGGTACCTTTGATGTAGCCGGACTGATTTCAATGACCTTCAAGCTAGCTAAAGCGTCAGATTCTGCTTTCTCCCTAGAGTTGGCGCTGACATCACACCAGCTAGCAGTCGACACAGCGGAAATATAACACATAATTAATACATCTAGGTACATTATGTACTCAAATAAAATAAATTGGATCCATAAAATAATAAATCCGTCATTAACTGCAATGTCTAGACTCTAGAGTTCCTTTATAATGAGAGTTGAGACGTTGACCCCCAACAACAATTAAAATATGTAATGATTTGATAGCGCTGAAAATGGAAAAACAAAACTCTTACGAGAAGTAAAACCATATACCTATATTATATTATTATACAAATATGAAACGAATTCGATACTTAATTTTATAATGTATTATATTATTTTATAATATAATGTATTATATCTGAAATATAAAATATAATTATTACAACTAGTTTGTCACTGAGAAATAAGGAAAAGCTGTTAACTTGAATTTATTTGAAGCAAAGCGTTACTGGATTATGAAATAAGGTAGGCGATGTTTGAATCCTGTGTCTCAACTCTATTCTCAGTTATTATCTTAGCGTATGCTCGATTACACTACCTCTAGCGCTTGAAAGTGAAACTAACCGCTGGCGCACAGAAAAACAAAACACAGGAAAATTCGCTCAGTGTCCATTCTTTATAATCCCTATTCGCTGCTGACACCTTTCAACTTTAACATGCTGAGCACAAAAATAAAGTCACTACACGGACTAAGACACCACTGTCTTGCTTCAACGGCACCAGACCAAATCATCAAACCAAAAAGTATTTCACCCCAGAACAATTTTCAAAGAAGCAAAAGGCCTAGTATGTTTAGTACAGTATATTTATATTTTAAGAAAACGCTACTTTTAATACAAAACAATTTAACTCTTCCCTCGGGTGCTCCCAGTCTAGGAGGGCGATGTCAGGTATCTACTGTGGTTCAAATGCTAGCGAATTTGTCTTCCATCCAGGTGGCCCGGTTTCGATCGATGGAATTTGTGGTGGACAAAACAGACGTCGCAGAGTTCTTTTTCTCTCGGGTTACTCCCGTTTCCCTCTATAATTCCACCAACACACTTATCGGCAGTTGGTAGAGTGCTGGTCTTCTGTGCCCGAGGTTGGGGGTTCGATCCCTACCCAGGTCGATGGCATTTGCTTGAATGCGACAGGCTCATATCAGTAATTTACTGGCATGTAAAATAACTCCTGCGGGACAAAATTCCGGCACACCGGCGACGCTGATATAACCTCGCCAGTTGCGAGCGTTGTTAATTTTTTTACCAACACTCTTCACCTCCCCGTGCAAAATAAAACTGTTATTAGTATATGTACGACCAGTTCTAAATCCTTAAGGGTGCTATGGATAGACATTTCGCTAGCCCGCGCTACGAGCGTGCTAAACTAGCCCCGGCTATTGGCTGATTACTTGTACAGGATTCATATCATATATCATATCATATCATATCATATCATATCATATCATATCATATCATATCATATATCGCTAACACTGGTTTATGAATACGAAAAACGTTAGTTCGCTGATCGTCCACCTGAAGCCCGCGCTAAGAATGTCTATGAATATGGCCCTTAAATTCTTAGAAGAAATAAATTAAGCACATTGTATAGCCATTTGCGCTGATATCGTGAAAGCACAGACTTCTTCCTCCATGTCTCCCATACGCTTCATGGCATCTTAAATGAATAACTTTATCTTACATTACCTATGTAAACATTTAATACATATAGAGGTAATTGATTTTTAAGTGATGTCCAATTAGGGTTGCCAACTTTTTTTTACAGAAGTAAGGGAGGTTAAGGAATGACAAAATTTCACATAGAAAATAGACAAATTATTTGGTTTAGTTATAGTAAAGAACAACTTTATACTACACTTCGGCAGCTAGGCCTAAATTAAGAGTATTTTGGGACAGATTTTTTCTCGCGTAATAGTTGAAGTCGGTTGCAATTTTCAGTTCTGATTTGATTAAATGTGTCGTGCTCATATTTCGAACATCTGTCCAATTATTGTTCATGAGATAAAACACCCTCTTTGTATGAGCATTAAGTTACTACTTGGTGTTTTTCCAAATTTATATTACCGTAACATGATTTGATTTTAGATGGGTGAGCACTAAAACCCATTTCTGGCAAGCATTACGTTCTACAGGGTCATCATTTTATTTTTACTTCAGTTTTTATTGTGCCTGAGTTTTTTAATGTACTTCACTCCCACCCCTTCTACTAATGAAGTTCAACCGTCCTCCACAGAGATCCAAGACCGCATATACAGTCACAGTAGCCTTACGGTCATAGTAAACAGTACGTTACAAAAATATGTTCGCGTTTTCCAGTGACGAAAGAACTTTCAATACTGCATCATTTTCCATTTGCCTACGTCGCATCCCGATTTCCCCCACCTGCTTCTATTCGCCTCTCTGTAAATGCTAGTGGCTGGGCTGTCTTAGCTCTTTTCTGAGAACATTAATCTCTGTTAGGATTTGGACGTCTACGTAATATTATACCCATACAATTTTTTTTAAATAACTTAAATAAAAGGGCCTAGTTAAGTAATTAACTGTCACGTGATTTCCTCCCTTTCTACGACGCTGCGACGTAACCACTTGAACGGACAGTAGATAGTATGTCTGAGTAATTTTATCTTTTCGGATCGGGCAGAAGTGAAGATTGAATTTACAGTACGTAAGATATCTTTTATAGAGTAGGTACAGAATTATTTCAACTTGAGTTACTGATACGAAGTACGAACCTGGTAATTGGAATTACGTACAATAGTCTATAGTGCGATAATATGCACATTAGAACTGGAGCCTGTATCGAAATGAACGGCCACCATATTCAAAAATGTGTTTACATATCCATATTATGATTATTTTTCAATTTAACTTCATTCTCTATAATGTACGCTAATGTGCTGTAGACAGTATAATATACACTGCATAATGAATACGTCCGCATGGACAGCTCAGTTCGTGAGTAAAAACACTTATTGTTAATACTGTACTGTATTTTGATTAAACAAAAACCTAATGGAAATTATCAAACTCAAAATCGTGATATTTCCTAGTTTACGTAAATGGATGAACTACTTTTCTTCCCTCCTATACCTAGTAAAGTGATTTATTTGTATATTACGCCAGTATCATCGAACTCCAGTCGTGGAAGGGGGTAGCAACAGTGTTTCCGGTTCTTAATCGTGTATCCAAAGGTATAGCCAGGTTAATATTAGAAATGTTAGTAAAAATAAAATTATGTCCCTGTACAAAGACTGCATATTTTAATGCATTTCTTCAACAACAAAATTCATCACATAAAGAATCATCATTCACTGCAAAATGAAATGTTTAAAATAAAAGAATAATAAGGGAGCTGGAAGACTCTTAAGAATTAGGGGAAAATAGGGAGATCCCGGGCAATATGGGAGGGTTGGCAACCCTTTGGTCAAGCTAAACTAAATTCATAATCGCTTTATCTCTCTCCGTGCAGATGAATTTAGTGACTGGACGAAATTTTGCAGATATGTCCACGGCTTCTATATATGTACATACCAAACCGTAATTTAGCCACGAAGTAAAAACCATAAATGTCGGACTTTCGTCCAGGGCACTCGCCGCACCTGCAATCTGTTCCCCTCTCTGTGCGCTAGCGAGCCTGGCCGGACCTTCAGATTTAAGTAGATAGAATGAAAGCACAGGCGGGCTCTGCTAGCGCTCTCAGTTTATTAGGAGCGGCCCGTCACGTCCGCCCGAATGACATGGCAAGTTATCGGTTTACCTCGATACTGACTGTAGAAAGCTTTCCTTTAAATTGCAGCCTGGAGATACTGATCGATGTGAGCCATAACGATGCGTTACAACGAAGCCCGTTGCGGGAGAATTATTTTGGTTAGGTAGGTACTCGGAAGTAGGGAAACAGATACATTATAGGGGTCACCAAAAAGAGTTTGTAATATATAACTAGAGACACCAACGGCGCTAATTTCGCGTACAAAATTGAACCGCTGTTCGGCCGTCATTAAAGGGAGTTGATGCTTCGCCGGGAGTGCGAGCAGTTCATGCTTATTGAGGAATACGAATAAATATAAGTAGCTACACTTGAAGGGAAATAATAAGAAAATGGTGAAATACTGCGCCGCAAATAATTGTTCGAACATAGATACTATTGTAGGATGCTCAGGAAAGCATGCATATCTTAATATTTGGAAGAATGTTCTAAATGCAGGTCCTCCTTTCAATGTGTTTACAGAATGTCGGAATATTTCTTGGATAAAGTTTATTCAGAAACACATTAATCAGGTTTATAAGGTTGATTTCAACAATGTATGTAAGGGTTAGATGCCATCACATTACAGTGGATTATAATAGCAGAGCGCATAAGAAAATCCTCAGACTATATCTGTATGAAACTGTTTTGTATCACAATAAATGAATTAATCATGTAATTTCCGTTTTGTGCAGTATGTAATTCTAGTTTTTGGTTTTATTAAATGCAAAGAAATTAGTGAAACTATAGCTGATGGCCTACCTAGGCCTATTATTACCACTCCTACTAACTAGGTCTCACTACTATTAGGCCTACTAATTTCACCAAAACTAGGCCTACTATTACCACTACTACTAGGCCTACTATTATTACTACTACTACTACTAGGCCTACTATTACCGCTACTACTAGGCCTGCTATTGCCACAAAAACTAGACCTACTATTGCCACAAAACTCGAAATACTACTACCACTACTACTACGCCTACTATTACCACTAGCAAGATACTAGGCCTATTATTACCACTACTAAGATACTAGGCCTATTATTACCACTACTACTAACTAGGTCTCACTACTACTAGGCCTACTAATTTCACCAAAACTAGGCCTACTATTACCACTACTACTAGGCCTACTATTACCGCTACTACTAGGCCTGCTATTGCCACAAAAACTAGACTTACTATTGTCACAAAACTCAAAATACTACTACCACTACTACTACGCCTACTATTACCACTACTACTACGCCTACTATTACCACTACCAAGATACTAGGCCTATTATTACCACTACTACTAACTAGGTCTCACTACTACTAGGCCTACTAATTTCACCAAAACTAGGCCTACTATTACCATTACTACTAGGCCTACTATTATTACTACTACTACTACTAGGCCTACTATTACCGCTACTACTAGGCCTGCTATTGCCACAAAAACTAGACCTACTATTGCCACAAAACTAGAAATACTACTACCACTACTACTACGCCTACTATTACCACTACTAAGATACTAGGCCTATTATTGCCACTATTACTAGGCCTATTATTACCACTATTACTAGGCCTATTATTACCACTATTACTAGACCTACTATTACCACTATTACTAGGCCTACTATTACCACTATTACTAGGCATACTATTACCACTATTACTAGGCATACTATTACCACTATTATTAGGCATACTATTACCACTACTAAGATACTAGGCCTATTATTACCACTATTACTAGGCCTACTATTACCACTATTACTAGGCCTACTATTACCACTATTACTAGGCCTACTATTACCACTATTACTAGGCCTACTATTACCACTATTACTAGGCCTATTATTACCACTATTACTAGACCTACTATTACCACTATTACTAGGCCTACTATTACCACTATTACTAGGCCTACTATTACCACTATTACTAGGCCTACTATTACCACTATTACTAGGCCTATTATTACCACTATTACTAGACCTACTATTACCACTATTACTAGGCCTATTATTACCACTATTACTAGGCCTACTATTACCACTATTACTAGACCTATTATTACCACTATTACTAGGCCTACTATTACCACTATTACTAGGCCTATTATTACCACTATTACTAGGCCTACTATTACCACTATTACTAGGCCTACTATTACCACTATTACTAGGCCTACTATTACCACTATTACTAAGCCTACTATTAACACTATTACTAGGCCTATTATTACCACTATTCCTAGGCCTATTATTACCACTATTACTAGGCCTATTATTACCACTATTACTAGGCCTACTATTACCACTATTACTAGGCCTACTATTATCACTATTACTATGCCTATTATTACCACTACTACTAGGCCTGCTATTGCCACAAAAACTAGACCTACCATTGCCACAAAACTAGACATACTACTACCACTACTACTACGCCTACTATTACCACTACTAAGATACTAGGCCTATTATTACCACTATTACTAGGCCTATTATTACCACTATTACTAGGCCTACTATTACCACTATTACTAGGCATACTATTACCACTATTACTAGGCCTACTATTACCACTATTACTAGGCCTACTATTACCACTATTACTAGACCTATTACCACTATTACTAGACCTACTATTACCACTATTACTAGACCTACTATTACCACTATTACTAGGCCTACTATTTCCACCATTACTAGGCCTACTATTACCACTATTACTTGGCCTACTATTACCACTATTACTAGGCCTACTATTACCACTATTACTAGACCTACTATTACCACTATTACTAGGCCTACTATTACCACTATTACTAGGCCTACTATTACCACTATTACTAGACCTACTATTACCACTACTACTACACCTACTAATATTACCAAAACTAGGCCTCCTATTACCATTACTACTAGGCCTCCTATTACCACTACTACTAGGCCTCCTATTACCATTACTACTAGGCCTCCTATTACCACTACTACTAGGCCTACTATTACCACTACTACTAGGCCTATTATTACCACTACTACTAGGCCTATTATTACCACTACTACTAGGCCTATTATTACCACTACTACTAGGCCTACTATTACCACTACTACTAGGCCTACTATTACCACTACTACTAGGCCTACTATTACCACTACTACTAGGCCTACTATTACCACTACTACTAGGCCTACTATTACCACTACTACTAGGCCTACTATTACCGCCACTAATTGTATTAAAAAGTCTGAAATGACCTGAAACCTGGTGGTCATTAACTGCACAATGAATAGATTGTTTTATGATAAAATTTATTCTCATTATATTTTAAATCAGTTTCCAGAATTTTTATGATCTCATATTTCACCACTAAATATTTTCAAAGCACCATATACCTTCCTCTTTCTTTGTATGAAAGGACTGTAATATAGATCATTGTAAATATTACAGTATGAATATCCATTATTGTGTCCTTAAAACAATACTAGTAATACTGAAAATTAATGTTGAGATTGCCGTTATTCAGAATTTCACATACTTATCCCGAGGGTATATGGGTGATTTAATTTATTTTTTAGAATATCGCCAAAGATGAATCATTATAATACTTTAATAAATATAGCGCTCCTCTGCATTCATGTTTATTTCATCACGACTCATCCTTTGTAAAAGATGTTTAAAACAGTGTCTATCACCAGGCTACATCAATGTATTATGGTACTGTTTTCGAATTTCGCTCCATAAACACTCTCTTTAATGGCGGATGCTAGCCGATTCAATTTGTGACATTTTTCTTACCTGCCACTCACGGGTATGTGTCCCTAGTAAGTATTACAAACTCTTTGGGGGTCACCTATCACACACTATACGCAAAAAAAAAAAAAAAGGTCAGCGGAAGTAATGGTTCGATTAGCGTTTTTAGCATTCGATATTCGATAAGCATTAAATACTACAAATTAAAAAATTAAATAAAAAAATTAAACACTTTGTTATTACTGATGTGATTTTAGTCACTTTGTATTATATTGTTGGTCCAGGAAAAATATATTTTGCTATTACTGCCGTTATTTTCATTTTGAAGTAGGCTACAAGTCAACAATATAAAACTGACTGTTAATTTAGAAGTTGGCAACATATTTTATGTCGATTATAACAATACATATCGATAGTAGCATTCATACCATTCAACCAATAAGGAGATTGGCCACTATAACAAATACCTTACAATAATAATACCGGACAGAAGAAGAAAGTTAGCTTCCCTTATGAAAAGGTTGCCAGATATGACAAAGCGTATTACATATAATTTGGAATCAGACCTAAAAGGTAAAATGATATCCATTTGAAACGATGAGATAATCGAATATACAAAATGTCAGAAAAATTTACACCTAAGTAGCGTTTGTGCTCATTTACAGTTAAGAAAGGGGGGGGGGATATCATCAGATAGGTTAGAATGATATGAATGCCACATACCGCGAGAAAAATAATAGTACGGATTTACTATAGCAGCATTGACTGAGTGCGAAATATCGCGGACCTGACATCTAGCGGAGCGGCGTGGAATTACGTCCACAAATACAAATATTAACATAGCGGGATTCGGACTATTGCTTAAAAAAAGAGTTACTAATGTGGAATAATATATATAAAACACTTAAGAAATGTTGAATGGTATTTAATGTAAAATTATTACCTTATATCAAAGCTGCATATTATAAGAAATATTGCATACTTCATATTAAGAGAAACTTACTTTCCGTAATTAATTGTTACACATTTTTTGTTTGGCTTAGTGAGACAAAATCAATTCTGACATTAAGAATGAATTTACAATAATGCTTTATATACGCATTGCTGACAACTGCAAAGATAAAACTGATAGTAATCTGATGCTTGTAATAATTAGTAAAGGCATGTGGACAACAATAAAACTTAATTTGATAAAACCCTAAAAAATTTCTAATACATTTTAACTTCTATTCATTTACTAGGTCTAAATAAAAAAGCTAATTTATATTTTTCTATCAACATAAAGACGAAGGAATTAGGCCTACTAAAGAATGTTGTTGACTCACGTTTTATGATCCCTCGGAAATCGAAAGTAAGATTTGGAGCAATTTGTAATGCTGTAATTTTGTAGCAATTATAAACAGTACATATACACCCTGACATTTTAACACAGCACTAATTAATAAAACTATTAACTAATCCCTAATAAATAAAATTAGTACAAGGTTACCTTCATTTGTGTTTAATCAGTAGTCATCTTGGAGCTTCTTGTTGATACATACAGATCCACTGGTGATGTGGCACTTGAGATAATGAATAATTAATATTGTGAACAAATCGTGCATTATGGCAGTTTTAGCACACGATAGCAAAAACAGTATACCAAAAAATGGCATTGCTCCCACTGAAACAATACAGGTGGAGACACCTATACTATAACATTAAAGCACAGTCTAGTATATACAGTCAAGAAGCTTGAGTTTTTGAGGGTACTAGGAACAATAGACTGTGCCAGTACTATTTCGCACTGTCTGTGATGAGGCGATAGTAGCGATCCTAGTGTTTAGCAACTACCTATGGATGCATATTCCCTACGTATTGAGCTTCGTAACTGTATATACTAGACTGTGATTAAAGAACACGAAACAATAAAACAGTGGAAACATGTGATGCGCAAAAACATAGTGTTCTGCCCAATGACAGGTCTTTCACTGAAAAAACAGCAATCTTCAATCTTCCCTATTTTCTGCCTTCCCCTTCGTCTCCTCATATGATCCCTATTTCTTAATGTTGTCTATCATCTGATATTTTCTCCCGTTCACTATTCCTTCCAGTACATTCTTCAGGTGGAAGTTTCTTCTTAGCCAGTGGCCCATCCAATTTCTTTTTCTCTTCCTGATCAGCTTCAGCATCATTCTTTCTTCACCCACTCTCTCCAGCACAGCTATATTTCTTATTTTGCCTGTCCATTTCACACACTCCATCCTTCTCCATATCCACATTTCAAATGATTTTAGACGTTTCTCTTCACTTCGTCGTAATGTCCATGTTTCTGCTTCATACAACTCCACACGGAACACTTCATTTCCTTACTTCTTTTTCCAGAGGTCCGCAGAAGATGCTCCTTTTTCTATTGAAATCTTTCTTCACTATTACTATCGTACTTTTGACTTCCTAGCAGCAGCTCATGTTACTACTATAATACGTCCGAAGTATTTGAAGCTGTCCACTTGTTCTGCTGCCTCATTTCGAATTCGCACGTTTGCCTTCTTTGTTTTTCTTGTTTGTATTTATCTTCATCCCATAGTGCTCACAGCTTGTACCTTGGCATATTCTTCTCTTCTGCTAACAACATATTATCAGCAAATCTTATGCACTTTACTCTTCTTCCTCCGAGTTCCTCCTCCTATCATCCCTCTCATTACGCTCTGAAAACAGTTCATTAAATTCTCCAACACCAACATTACTTACTTACTTAGTGGTTTTTAAGGAACCCGGAGGTTCATTGCCGCTCTCACATAAGCCCGCCATTGGTCCCTATCCTGTGCAAGATTAATCCAGTCTCTACCATCATATCCCACCTCCCTCAAATCCATTTTAACATTATCTTCCCATCTACGTCTCGGCCTCCCCAAAGGTCTTTTTCCCTCCGGCCTGCCAACTGACACTCTATGTGCATTTCTGGATTCGCCTATACGTGCTACATGCCCTGCCCATCTCAAACGTCTGGATTTAATATTCCTAATTATGTCAGGTGAAGAATACAGAGCGTGCAGTTCTGCGTTGTGTAACTTTCTCCATTCTCCTGTAACTTCGTCCCTCTTAGCCCCAAATATTTTCCTGAGAATTTTTAAATTTCGTGACAAGCTGTTTTTTACGGTGATGGGTTGTTAGCCCTTCGCCCAACCCCCAAGCTGGAGGACCACCCCTTATCGGTTGTCCACGACTGCTTATTCACCAACTTTAGTTACAATAATTGTCTCAAGAGTGGGACTGGTGAGACAATGATTTTTATAGTTCAAATTGCATTATGGTCTGGGATTTTGGAAACGGAACTAGTTCCGAAACAACATTTTGATGATTATTACGTTGTACCAGACGCTTGCTCTTATTTCGCAATTGTTCTTTGGAGTTAGTACTTCCTTGAAACCACTCGGAATAGTTCCGGAAAAGAACGAATTTTCCCACCACTGAATTGGATTGAATTGAATCTAATTGAATAGTCTAACGTGTCCCATTGAGGGCAAAGTCCTCCTATAAGGAAGATAGCTCTTTTATATATCACGCAATGAGCTAATCCGCGTAAGGGTATGTCAAACTGTCTGATACTGGCACTTACAATATTGCACACTAAGTTACGGAAACTTTTCTATCAACTCATTTCAATTGGACGGAGTTATGCAACAGTAGACCAACCGATAATTAAAAAAAAAATTAAGATATTTGCACATATCTGTTGTTAGCTGAATTATTATTTAACTCGAGAAAAATCAAGAATCCGATATTTGTATTCTGCTGCTATTAATAATTTTTTAATGTTATGTTTTATTTAACGACGCTCGCAACTGCAGAGGTTATATCAGCGTCGCCGGATGTGCCGGAATTTTGTCCCGCAGGAGTTCTTTTACATGCCAGTAAATCTACTGACATGAGCCTGTCGCATTTAAGCACACTTAAATGCCATCGACCTGTCCCGGGATCGAACCCGCAACCTTGGCCATAGAACGCCAGCGCTATACCAATTCGCCAACCAGGTCGACCTGCTATTAATAAGCAAAATTCTCTTATTGTATAAAATGTATTTATTTATTTATTTATTTATTTATTTATTTATTTTGCTTTGCAATATTAAATCAACTACTGGTCAGTTATTACAAATCGATTAGCCTTCTTGTAGTGTTACTTGTGCTATTTTTGTAACAGTATGAATGTTACAATACTTATTGCATAAAATGTTTAATAAAAACCATATTATTTCAATGGTCAGTATCATGAAAACAGGATTTTGGCGGTTGATCTCCTCTTATTGCGTAACTCCGTCCAATTAAGGTTACTGTTGCCTAAATTGCACATACAGTAAAAGACAAATATGTCGGTGGTGGAAAACAGCTAAAAGTTTCTCGGTATCTCCACTTATTCTTAGTATGTAAAGGTAGAAGGAATAGAGAAAGCGATTGTTTTTATACGATGCGATGGTGCGTAGGAGAAAGGCTCAACATATCAAGCTTTTATAATGGAGAAACTGGAGAAGTTTGGCACTGAATAGACAAGAATGAAAGAGGCTTTTAGAAAGGAGGAGGCTGAGGCCAGAGTGGGCTGTCGGCCTACCGTTCGTAATGGTGAAATATTGCTTTTCTAACATCTAAAAACAACGATTTTCTGCTCTTCCCAATGTATTTGTTCGTTTTTAGTAATACCATGGGTCTTAAAAGCGAAAATATGGTATTAGAAGCAAAGAAAATAAATGAGTACAACCTTTTATTCTAAAACATTGAACGGATTTTTTATAATCAGTATATATGAGCGAATTCACTCGGAAAAAGTAGATTTCATACGAATCCGTTTGCCTCATTTAGCTTTCGAAGGAAGTTATACTACAGATTTTCGGTCGTCTTCGGTCAGCTTTGAAGCGGTGAAACCTTGATGTAATAGAAGTCATGGTAGCTTCTGTACAGCGTTTATTGAACTAGCACGAAATATAAGTCAATGCAAGTAAGTGATAAAAAATATTTTTAGAGTAATTTCATAACATTTTAATATTTTTGAAGTTTTTTCTTCACCCAACAAACGAAAAATCTTTACTCACAAGATCCATAATTCGATTCCTCGTTTCCTCCTTCCTGCATCAATATTTAGGCCTACCTGTATAGTCTATCGTATAGCTACGTACAGGATTTTTCATACCTAGAAAAGAGCATTGCTGTAGGTAATCATATCTCTGTCTATGTAACAACAGTGACTGCATAAGACCACTTATATGTAATAGGTCTGATGATGGGAGCACGAGGTACCATAGCCTTCTTCTTTGCCAACAAATGTAAAAACCTGGGGCTAACACACAAAATTGTGAAGGAAATAGCCATTAGTGCCCTCAAAAGGTCGCTTCAAATATTGAGAAATCATTTGTATGGGAGTGATAATGGAAATTTCAAGTTATTTTAACCGATGGCTGTTGATTGGTTTAGATATCAATGCCAATATATCCGTACTATTATTTTTCTCGCGGTATATGGCATTGAAATCATTCTAACCTATCTGATGATATTTTTCCCCCCTTTCTTAACTGTAGACGGGCACATTGAGCACATTTTGTATATTCGATTCCCTAACCGTTTCAAATGTTTACCATTATACCTTTTAGGTGTGTTTCCAAATTATATGCAATACGCTTTGTCAAATCTGGCAACCTTTTCATAAGGGAAGCTAAATTTATTATTATTATATCTTTAGAGTTATAATTTCGAAAATAATAGATAAATAAGTGCATAAATAAATGAATACATACGTGAATGAATAAATTAACAAATGAAAATTAAAAATTAACGAATAAGTGAATTAAAAATATAAATGAATAAAAAAGTAAATAAGTGAACAAATACATCTTTAACTAAATGAATAGGCTAAATAAGTAAAGAAATAACAATGAACAAATGAATACATATTTTGTTTAATTTCATTTAGTGTTCTGCCCAAGGGCAGGTCTTTCACTGCAAACCCAGCTTTCTTCAATCTCTCCTATTTTCTGCCTTCCTTTTCGTCTCCTCACATGATCCATATATCGTAATATCGTCTATGAGCTGATATATTCTTCTACCCCGAACTCTTCTCACGTTCACCATTCCTTCCAGTGCATCCTTCAGCAGGCAGTTTCATCTCAACCAGTGATCCAACCAATTCCTTTTCCTCTTCCTGATCAGTTTCAGCACCATTCTTTCTTCACCCACTCTTTTCAACACAGCTTCATTTTTTATTCTGTCTGTCCACTTCACACATGAATAAAATTGTTCTTCAATTATTCATTAATTTATTCTTTTTATTTATTTAGTTATGTGTATTATTATTAGGTATTTATGAATAAATAAATACCTAATAATTTTAACATAACTAAATAAATAACAATGGATAAATTAATGAATAATTGAAGAAGGAATTAATAATTTAATGAATTAATTAATAATTCAATTAATTAATAATTGAATCGAGCGGGCTAGCGGCGTGGTAGAGGGCTGGTCTTGCATTCGGGAGGTCCGGGATTCGATTCTAGGGGCCGGCAATCGTAACTGAGCTTTTTCATGGTTTCCTCAGTTATTTTCAGGCAAATGCCGGGATTGTACCTCTTGAAAACCCGGCCATGGATGGCGATCCTTCTCTTAATCCTTTCATATGTGTGAGTGAATGATGTGTAATGTCTTAAATGTTTGTGTTGTATCGGAGGTGGCCCTGGCATTGAGCTGATCCCTCGTCCGGGGAGGCCCTCCATGTCCTTGTGTGGTCAAAAAAGTATGTATGTGATCCAATAGATTAATTCCTCTCCCGACAGGTCGCGGCCCTGTAAGGCCCGGGTGGCGTGGGTCGTATAAATGAACCTAAAAGGGAGAGGTTAAACTAAGGTAAAGAAAGAAAGAATTAATTTATTGAATGAATGAATGAATGAATGAATGAATGAATGAATGAATGAATGAATGAATGAATGAATATAAGATAAATAGACAGATAATTAAGTTAATAGATAAAATAAATAAGTGATAACTTTTTAAAAAGAAACCAATGAATAAGTTAATGCATAATTGTATAAACAAACGAATAAATATATAAAAGCATTACTTACTTACAAATGGCTTTTAGAGAACCCGGAAGTTGATTGTCGCCCTCACATAAACCCGGCATCGGTACCTTTCCTGAGCAAGATTACATTTTAATATTATCCTCCCCAAAGATATTTTTCCCTTCGGCCTCCCAAATATGCATTCCTGGATTCACCCATAAGTGCTACATGCCCTGCAAATCTCAAACGTCTGCATTTTAATGTTCCTAATTATGTCAGATGAAGAATACAATGCGTGCAGTTCTACGATGAGTAATTCTCTTTATTCTCCTGTAACTTCATTCCTCTTAGGACCAGATATTTTCCTAAGCACCTTATTCTCAAACACCCTTAACCTCTGTTCCTCTCTCAAAGTGAGAGTCCAAGTTTCACAACCATACAGAACAATTGCTAATATAACTGTTTTATAAATTCTAACTTTCAGCTTTTTTGAAAGCAGACTGGATGACAAAAGCTTCTCAACTGAATAAGAGCAGACATTTAATTTCCTTTTGAGTGCCATTTACATTTGTTAATGTTGTTCCAAGGCGTTTGGATTTTTCCACTTCTTCAAATGATAAAGGGTGAATTTCCAATTTTTGTATCTCCATTTTGTACTATGTTCTGGTCACGAGACATAATCACATACTTTGTCTTTTGGGAATTTACTTCCAAACAAACCTCCTTATTTGCTTCAAGTAAAATGTTCGTGTTTTTCCTGTAGTTTGTGGATTTTCTCCTAATATATTCACGTCATCCGCATAAACTAGCATCTGATGTAACCCGTTCAATTCCAAACCCTTTCTGTTTTCCTGAACTTTCTTAAGCTACATTCTACCCAGAGAAATCCCAAATTTTCTACAACAAACTTCCTGAAATATGCATACCAAGATTAAGTGTACACAATGCATTAAAGACGCTACACAGGTCATCTCATTACAGAGCATTTAAAAGCAGTTCTTCGACAAAAGAGACTATCTGCTGCCATATAATTGCTACAAACAAGGTCATTAGCCGGGCTTCAGTTCCGTCTTTCATTTCGCGCGACAGAAACCCTTGAATTTAAATGAAGGCAGCGTAACGTGATGGAAATCTCAAAGCTCTCAGCAAGCGATATTAATTATGCACATTCTCAGAGTAACTTTTGAAAGTGTTTTGTACAAACTCCTCTGTGAGACAGGCACATTCTGCTAGATCCGCACTGAGGGAAGTATGTTTAAACATTTATGTTGCACCCCATTACAAATTTTCATCCAAATTTGTCGAAGTTTTTATTTATTTTAGTAAAAATTCTTCTTTTTCATTAGGTACCACGACTTCGTAGAGATTTTTGATCTTCTTAACTATTTTCCACCATTCATTCCTGTTTTGGATATGTTTTGGCCAATTTCTTATATCCATCTTTCTCATGCCTTCTAAGACGTCATCTATCTATCTGCTTTTTGATCTTCCTCTGTTCCTTGTGTTTATTGGTTTCCAATTACAGCTCCCTCTGAATAATCTATCTTCCTTCATGCTTTACATGTCCAAACAAACTAGTCTTTGCGCCTTTCTGTAGTTTACTATGTTTTATAAAAATTATCATTTTTAAATATATGAGCATACGAGGGTTGAGGGGCAAAGAAGGCCTGACGGCCTTATCTCTACCAGGTTAAATAAATAAATACTAATACTAAACAATTAAAATTAACGAACAATGTCAGTGCAGTGAAACTTCCCAATAGCGGACACCGCCGGGGAAAAATTAAATGTCCGTTATTGAGAAGTGTCCGCTATTTATAAAATCTTTAGTATGTATACAGTACATTAAAATTTCTCATACATATTCAATACTATATTTTACAGTATAGTACAGTAGACCGTGAGATTGTTTACAATATTCATCCAGAGAGAAATCGTACCAGTAAATGTTTTGTAAATGAAATAAACATCAGTCACTGTAGGCTACCACTTTACCTTACACAAAGAAATCTAGAATTGCATTCTCAGTGTATGATTTTAAAATAACATCCTTGTTTCTCATAATTTCACTAACCTGAGTTTTTCCCACATTAAACTTTGTGGCCAGCTCACGAACACTTAATTTCTCCTTCTCACTATGCTTTACACTAATGGAGGAAATGCAAGAGAAGACATGAGAAGAACGAGTGAAGGAATGTAGCGACTACCAGATATTAGTGATTGTCAGGACTGAAAAGACAGGGCTTTGGAGAGGTTATTAGCGAAGAAGAAGAGTGCTAAAAAGTGAGTGCAAGAAAGTTAGGGGTGGCAAAAGTGTAAGAAAAGGAACAGAGAAGAAAGTGTTAAGTGTAAGAAGATAAGGTAAGAGCGTAATAAGATAGACTATCAAACAATGAATACAAGAGAATTAAAGTGGGGGAAAAAAAAAAACATCTGAACAAATGTGAAGTGGAATGAGAGAGAAATTGCAAGTGTAATTAAGTGAATTAGATATTTCATGTTTTTCAATTTTATGGGTCGGGAGTAGTATCAGGGGTACTACAACTGTAGGAGTATTATAGAAATAAATATATGGAAAGAGATAATAAAATAGGAAATTTAGGAGTGAAGCGAAGGGAAAGAGATCAATACGTAAATAAACAGAGGATAGAGAAAAAAAAATAAGTGATGTAAGTGTTGTAAAATAGAGTAAACGAAAAAGTCAGCAAGTAATGTAGGAGAAAATAGCGGGAAAACAATGATTAAGAGTAGGTAGGATTTGAGGGTAGAGAAGAAAATAAATAAATAATGCAAATTATTAAGGAAGGAATATTCAAAATTTAATAGGTGAGGGAGAAATGGAAGGGAGACAGCCTAGATAGGAGGGAGAGAATAGAAGAGGATAGGGAGGGAAGGACATATAGCAATTCAGTCATAACAGAACATTAGAAAGTAATCAAGAAATTCTCGGCAAAGACTACATTAATAGAAAAGAGTTGTATGTATTAAGGGATGGTGGATCGAAAAACAGAAATGTGAAGGTCCACCATAACTGTGAATTGTAAAGTTGACTGACAAATATCATATCATCATATCATATCACTATGCTTTACAATATCCACTTTCTCTTTTAGTGACAAACTTTTACGTTTTTGTGGCATTTTTAATGTGACTGTACTTCCGAACACTCAAACTAAGAAAGTACGGACTACTCACGTACAGTATCACAATAATTGACAACTGTGCTGCTTACTAGTGTTGCCAACTCGATTCTTAAAAATCCGCTGTGAAGCCGTGCAGAAACCGCTAAATTGTTATATTGTCAATATAAAATTATATTATTTTGCCGCTGTGAGTGTTAAAAATACCCGCTAAATCTCTATATCAGCAATACAAATTTCATAAATTTTACCCGCTAAACTAACGCCGAAAAAAGCTAGATCTAGCGGGAAAACCGCTGGATTGGCAACACTGCTGCTTACCTTCAATAAAGTACAAGAACGTTCAAATGCACGATAATGATTGTTGCAAAGAATTCCGTTAGAATTCCGTTTAATTTACAACCGTCTTTTTATTCTTTTTTCCCCCCTTTCACACTGTCCGTTATTTGGATGTTTTAATTGTTGTTGGGAGATACATTTCAGTGTCCGCGTCCGTTATTGAGAATGTCCGCTATATTTGGAAGAATTTTATCATAAGGACCATTGTTATTTTGCAGGGGAATTTTAAAATGTCCGCTATTGAGAAGTGTCCGTTAAGAGAAGTTTCACTGTATTATTAAAAATATGACTAAGTTTATGGAATTACATAGATTATACAGTAAGCCTATAATAATAGCTTAAGGTATTTATCTAGGTACTCTGGAGAGAAAAATTTGCAATTTTTATATACTTTTTAAAAATTATTTTTTCCTTGATTTCTTGACACAAAATAAACCCCTCAAATATTTTTGGGGAGCAGGGGAGTAAAATCAAAATGCCCCGTACGATAATATGTTCACATATAATGACATAATTTATTGTAAATCGTTTACATATCTATTCTGTCACATTTTAGTGACTTACAGAATCTGTTTCATTGTCTAAGAGACTTAATTCAGTGATCAAATATTTAATATACAAATATATATTACATAAAGATACACTAATCCATAAACTAATAGCTGCGATTATACTACGATCGTTCGAAATTGTCATTCTAAACAGATATAGGCTATTTCTTTATGTCAATCATCCATCCATTCTCCATAGGTAACTTTAATCTCACACACGGGAACCTGTTATTAGACTGCAGTACCAAAGACAAGTGCTTCATTCGGTTCCATCCCCAGACTGGTTATGGATATAATCTCACTGAAACAAAACATTATTGCATTGTGATTAAATTCAGCACCATGAGGAGCCACCAGCGTAGCTCAGTCGAAAGAAGCGCTTGCCTTCTAATCCATCGCTTATGCATGGTTTACTAGTAACGTTTTCTGATCCAACTCTGCATAAGTCTCGTATAAAGACTATACACGGTTTATTACAGGGACATCATTTTATTTTTACTTCAATTTTTATTGTACCTGAGTTTTGGAATGTACTTCACTCCCACCCCTCTACTAGTAAACATACAATCGTTCGCCACACAGAGCCAAAGCCGCGTATGCAGTACTGAGTTAGTGAGTATAGTACGTTCCAGAAATATATTCGCGATTTCCAGTGACGAAAGAGTTTTCAATATTGAATCATATTTTTGCATAGGTACTGTCGTCCGTTTGCCTACGTCGCATCCTGGTTTCCCCCACCTGCTTATGTTTGCCCCTCTGTAAAGTCTAGTAGCTGGGCTGTCTTAGCTCTTTTCTGAAAAGATAAATTTCTGTTAGGAATTGGACGTCTACGTAATATTATACAACTGTTTAAAATAACTTAAGTAAAAGGGCCTCGTTAAGTAATTAACTGTCACGTGATCCCTCCCCCTTTCTACGACCCTGCGATATAACCACTTGGACGGACAATAGATAGCATTTCTGAGTAATTTTATCTTTTCGGATCGGGCAGAAGTGAAGATTAAATTTACAGTACGTAAAGTACTCTTTTATAGAGTAGGTACAGAATTATTTCAACATGAGTTACTAGTACGAAGGACGAAACTGGTAATTGGAATTAGGTACAATAGTCTATAGTGCAGTAATGTGCACAAAAGAACTGAAGCCTGTATCGAAATGAACGGACACCATTTTAAAAATGTGTTTAAATATCCATATTATAATTATTTTTCAATTTAACTTCATTCTCTATATTGTACGCTAATGTGCTGTAACAGTACAATATACACTGCATAATTAATACGTCCGAATGGATAGCTCAATTCGTGAGTAAAAACACTAAGTGTTAATATAATACTGTATTTTGGTTAAACAAAACCTAATGAAAATTATCAAACTTAAAATTGCGATATTTCCTAGTTTACATAAATGGATCAACTACTTTTCTTCCCTCCTATACGTAGTAAAGTGATTTGTATTTTACTCCAGTATCATCGAACTCCAGTCTTGGAAGGGGGAGCAAGCGGTGTTTCCGGTTCTAGACCTCTAATTCAAAGATATAGCCAGATTAATATTAAAAATATTAGTAAAAATAAAATGATGTCCCTTGTAGTAAGAGCGTTGAAGTGCTGAAATGTAGTTTCAAAACGTATTGAGTATAAAGTTCTCTCTCAAATAAATTATTAAATTTTGACATTATCTTTTAATTTTCATACTTATCATAACATTATAAATTAATTGTGGTTCTTAATACATTCCTAAATGATGTGGTTCAATATACATTTTAAATAATTTTAATTATATTTTACGATATTGGAATTTCTTGAATCATATCACTCTCTCTAGAGTCACAATCGGGATCAGTTTTATTTATGACTTACCCCGGCATGCGCTTGGAATGAACGCTGGCAACGTATAATCTTAGATCGTCTCCAAGACCGTCAAACAGCTCTGTCACATTCAGCATCTCTTTCGTTGCAGCAAAGTTCAACAGCGCTATATACGACTCCATACCTTCCAAAGCTCTAAAATCAAATTTTTCAATTACTATTGTTTTGCTTGTCCTGCTATTATACATTTTAATTTCATTAAAATATTTTAACTCAAATCTATAAAATTCAGTATTAGGGATAATGAAAATGTTTGTTTTCTTCACAAGGCTCTTAGCACCATGAGAGGCCACCACCGTAGCTCAGTCGGCAGAGGCGCTTGCCTTCTGATTCGGAGTACGCTTGGACTGATTACCTGGTTGAGGTTTTCCGAGGTTTTCTCTAACCGTAAAGCAAATATCAGGTAATCTATAGCGAATTCTCGGCCTAATCTCGTCAAATACCATCTCGCTATTAGGCTACATCGACGCTAAATGACCTAGTAGTTGTTACAGCGTCGTTAAATAACGGACAAGAAAAACACCACGAGCTATACAGAATGGAATAAAATTTATTTGCTTCCTTTTTAGGTATGAATTCATGAAATCAGATGTATGTCGTGTGACCAGAGGTTCTCATAACTAGAACTTGTGGGGCACAAAACAAAACTTGGAGATATTGCCTATCTATTGGCACTCATTGCGGTTTTGGAGCTTTAATAGTTACTTGGATAAAGTATTGTCAAAACGGAACAATAATTTTGGGGAACGGTGTAGGTAACTTAAAAATTAAATATATATAATGTTTTATTTAACGACGCTCGCAACTGCAGAGGTTATATCAGCGTTGCCGGATGTGCCGGAATTTTGTCCCGCAGGAGTTCTTTTACATGCCAGTAAATCTACTGACATGAGCCCGTTGCATTCAAGCACACTTAAATGCCATCGACCTGGCTCGGGATCGAACCCGCAACCTTGGGCATAGAAGGCCAGCGCTATACCAACTCGCCAACCAGGTCGACTATATAATTATATATAGCCTACATTTATATATGTATCAAACCAAACATTAGACAGTTTGAAAGATGGCTATTGTGAGGAGATCTTTTATTCCATTCCTAAACCCATTAAATTCATAAATTTTACCAATCATAAGAGATATTTTTAATTTTTATACAGTACAAATATTTTGAATTCCTTTGTTAAATATCGATGTCCTGCACTTAAAAAAAAATCTGAAATAAAGTTTTTGCCTTTTTCAAAAATCAACCTGGCGTCAAAAGATACATTGCAAGATATCATTGTTGTCTTAATCTCAACTATACAGGATGAAAGGGGTATAACTGCATTAATTTTGAGAACAGAATCTTTAGGTTGTAAGTAACCAAAAAGTCTAATGCCAATTTGGTATTTGAATAACGGTTTAGCCGAAAAAAAAATAACTTTTGTCTAAAGTCTAAATCTCATTTATGGTAAAACTATTGGGTATTGAGAAGTATGAATGATAAGCAGGGAACGGATTTATATGGACTAAAAATATATGAAATATGTAAATATATATGTAGTTATTTTTACCAAAATATGGAATTAAATATGGATTTTTACCAAAATATGGAATTAAATATGGACTTAAAATTATAAAAAAATGACTATGTACGTTAAATATTGGTACATTTTAATCAAACTAAACAAAAAATATAATGGACGTACCTTATCTTCCAATGTAGTTTCAACAAAACACAATTTTTATTGTCTGTTACCATAACAATAGGTTACAAACATTTCTTTCAAGTGCTGAAAAGTGAATCTTCTTCTATTGTCTCTGAGGATAGATTTATACTGACTAAAAGAGCGTTCGACGTCACAAGAAGTAACTGGTACATAATTCAATTTCACAATGTCTGCTGGGGATAAGTCCAAGTTAATCTTCACTGTTGATTCACCACTCATCACAGCAACAACCTTTTGTAGTTCTTCATATCCAGGGTTTTTTGAAAGTACATGTCCACCTTAGCTCTTACTGCATCTGCAACTTTACCTCTACCACGATTCAGTTGTTCCACAGTACTATTTATAATTTCAAAACTTTCAGATAGTGAAAGGTGCCTATTTTGGAGACTTTTGAGCGTTTTTATGATGCATGAAAATGTATGCTGAATGTGAGCTAAGTCATTCTTCACACTTATGTCACAGGTAACTGTTTTCGCAGTATCAATTGAGACTGCATCTTCAGAGTCCAATGCAAGGAGAACATTGTTAATAGAGTCTATATGTTCGGCATAATATTCAACTGCTTCTAGCCATGTACCCCATCTAGTTAAAATTGGCTTTGGTGGCAATGGAATTTCAGGGTACATTTCTTTCAACACGTTAACTCTACTGGGAGCTTTGAGAAATACTTTTTTCACTGATGAAATCAACAAATCTACTTTAGGGAAATTGTCTCTGACCACTTCTGCCACACGATGAAATGCATGCGCCACACAAGTAAAATGAGTCAATTTAGGATATACAACAGCTAATGCTTGTCCAGCTTTGACCATATAAGGGGCAGCATCGCTAATAAAGAATAACACATTATCGTACATAATACCCTTTGGCCACAGGATACCCATAGCTTCGTTGAACAGTTTAACTATAGTTTTGTTATTGCACTTTTCTAGAACATCACAATGTAAAAGAATTCGTTCAGAATATTGTTCACTTAACAAACCGATAACTACATTACCAACAAGTCTACCTTCTTTGTCGGGAGTCTCATCAATGGAAACCCAAATTGAACTATCTTTAATTTCATCTCTTATCTTCTGTATTGTCTCATCGTAGATGAATGGAGCATACGTCTTCCTAAGTGTTGACTCATCCGGGATTGTATGTTGAGTATATTTTTCAAGGAATTCCCTGAAGACCTTATTCTTTAGTTTGTAGAGAGGAATATCAGCAGAGATGAGAGAACGGCACAGGTCGATGTTAAACTCAGATCTTACATTCGATGTTGTTGGTTGTGTTAAAAACAATTGTCTCTGCTTGGAATTTAGTTGTTTGTTGGCCTGATGTTTACTAGTTGTAATGTGTTGTTGCACCAGGAACTTTTGTGTAGATGATACTGCACACTGACACAAATTACAAAATAATATTTTATTGTCAGTTGATAAACCATCTTCTTTAAATTCTGAAATGTAACTTGTTAGTTTTGATTTTAAATTGACTAAATGACGTACTTTTGGCATATTTACCGTCTTTATAGTATGATTTACAAAACTGAACCTATGTGTACTCTGACTGGCATTTAACTGTTGAGCTGCACAACTGAAGTCTGTTAAAAATTTTAAATTAAATTAATACAGTTTTGTAACTTACTTTCCCATTGTTGATAGGACTGCTAATTTTCAAATAACTCTGATGTTAAAGGGATTACTGAACATGTGTTTAAATCTCTATTGTTGAAATGTATTTTTAAAAGTTAATGGAATTTTGTTTTGTTTTATTGTTAAACCTAATATAATATGGACTGTTTTATATGAAATATGGAAAATATATGGAAATTAACGAAAATATGTACTAACCTCTAAAATATGGAAAAATATGGAAAATAAAAGTAGGATTTTTCAACCCTACACATTGTGAAACATAAAGATAATGCAAAATATAAATTATATTAGCTTTATAAGTAAATATGTATTTACATATAAATCCTTTCCCTGATGATAAGATTTCAACGCGAAGAACAAGCCGAAAAAAATATTCCTTTGTCAATTCTTCGATAAACGCTTCATTTGTGTGATGTACAAAATTAACTGATTGAAAACGTATTTACAGTGTGACGGAAATCTGGCATCCCTGCACTTAAGAGTTGCTAGGAAAATGTACACTGTCTATCTGCGTTCTTACGTTGTATCTCAGCTGTAGCGAGTCTTATGCCAGTCTGTTCGTAGAATTCTAAAGGTGAAGTCAATAAAGGACAATACCAACATTTAATAATCGTGAATAGGCCTGCCTAGATATGCTTTAAATTTATGGGGAATCAAGCATTGCGCTTTTGCAACATTGCAACGTATGCATTTCCAGTCTCTCAATACAAACTCAATTTTTTTTTCAATAACCATTATAGACAGAGAAACAATTATTCGAACTTATCTACTAGTTTTCTTGCTATATATTACTACGTAGTTCAAAATAAAGCAGTTATATCTCTTTCACCCTGTATAAGTAATAATATTGTAGTCATTAACCAGACACAGAATGTAGACATTCTTTTGAAATTAATGAAAACGTTTCTAAGAGGTATCAAAATAGTACATTATGCAACGAACCTATAATGGTAGTAATTAAGACGCAAGTATGTTTATGAAACGAGCGAAAGCGAGTTTCATAATTGTCATACGAGCATCTTAATTACCATTATAGGCAAGTTTCATACGACTTTTTATGCTCGACCATATTTCTAACTCGAAATTATTCATAAGTATTCATGTTATTCTTATCTGACTGGGGAACGGAAGCGACCTTGTGCAATATCTCGTAAATTGTGAGATGTGCGCATACGCGAAAGTATTGATTTTTTCCGAGAAACAAATGTCATTGACCTTAATATAATCTAGAGAATAAAATAAACATTAATCTTTATATAATCTTGAAATTGATTTAGACATTGAAAAACGAGATGACAAATTGAATTTATTTGAATATTATTTACAATTAACGCTAATTATTATAGTAACAGAACATAACCTTCTGCGACAGTTTTGGATTTCCAGCCTCCGTCACGTTTCGCTAGTTGTCTTTCGATTGCATATCCGAGAATAATCTATACTAGCGCTTTCATATTGCTACAATGGTGTTTCCTGATTGGTGGAACACCTGAACTTTAATGAATAGGTGTACTTTAATACGATCCATTAAAAGGCTGCTACCAGGTGTATAATTACTACATTTCGGCATGGTCGAGCATAAAGTAAATTTTGTTTGTAGAGATATCTTCGCCATTTTCACTATATTTCTCCAGTCGAAGTCCTGAAGAAAGTAAAGATAAAACTGGAAAATAGACTTGTGTTTTTCTGAAGGTAGCAAGGTACGAAATTCTGTTGTATAAAATTGGAGGAACATAGAGAACTATATGGGAAAAAGTACAATGCAATAGCGTATGTCCTTAAATGAAACCAAGTAGCCTACAACGAGAGTACCTGGATACCACGAGGACGTTGTCGTTCACGGCAGCGACTTCGTAATTCCCATGCTGAATGGTTCTAGTCTTACGTAGATCCATCAGTTGCTTGTACACTTTATAATGACTCCTGATTTCACGTTTCTGCTGTGCTAAGCTGAGATTCTTGTACTGATTATTTAAGGGAAGCCACGTTGAAGAATTTGAAGAGAAACCTTCAAAGAGAAAATACACCCACGTCAAATCACTATTGCGACAGTGCACACAAAGATTCGTAAATTTCTTAAAATTGCTGAAACTCAGAGGCATCATGTTTCGAGAACTAGGCTACCATTTTTTCAAAGAAAATTTAACAACAGAATATAAAAGACAAATACAGTTGCATTTGCATCATTATCATTATCCACGTCATCGTCATAATCAGTTGACTAAGAGTGGACGCTATTCTGAAGGCTAGAGACAGAAAAATGATATCCCTGACTCTTAAACTTTATGATATTTACAGTTATTTGAGTATATACGGTGCATATATTTTATCTTTCCACGCTCGCATGGTCAGCTGCGCTGTGCACTGCCGATTGCGCTTTACCTCCGCGAGCATGGAAAGATAAAATGTACGCATTATACATAATGTTATCTTGAAGGGGGATAACAAATCCTAGAAATTCGTCCATCTGAAAATGTTCACGTTGCCCCCAGCTAGGCGCATTACCAACCATACAACCCTCACCAGCTACTACGCTAAATTTCGCTGAGTATCTATTTTTCGAGCAGGTAAACCCACTCTTCCCTAGACCAATCGTCTCCGTGACTCTCCAGCTAGCAATCGGAGAATGTTAATGTAACAAAATTATTTACTCTGACTACTTGCTTCAAGAATCTCTACACATTTACGAGTGACTGTAAACATTTTGTGTGTTTCAAATGAAATATTTTTCCTTCTTTCTGAAAAAAAAGTGTTTCATTCTTTTCTATTGAAGTGCTGCTAAATCCTTCTATTTAATTACTTACAAATGGCTTTTAAGGAACCCGAAGGTTCATTGCCGTCCTCACATAAGCCCGCCATTGGTCCCTATCCTGAGCAAGATTAATCCAGTCTCTATCATCTCACCCCACCTCCCTCAAATCCATTTTAATATTATCCTCCCATCTACGTCTCGGCCTCCCTAAAGGTCTTTTTCCCTCCGGTCTCCCAACTAACACTCTATATGCATTTCTGGATTCGCCCATACGTGCTACATGCCCTGCCCATCTCAAACGTCTGGATTTTAAGTTCCTAATTATGTTAGGTGAAGAATACAATGCGTGCAGTTCTGTGTTGTGTAACTTTCTCCATTCTCCTGTAACTTCATCCCGCTTAGCCCCAAATATTTTCCTAAGCACCTTATTCTCAAACACCCTTAACCTATGTTCCTCTCTCAGAGTGAGAGTCCAAGTTTCACAACCATACAGAACAACCGGCAATATAACTGTTTTATAAATTCAAACTTTCAGTTTTTTGGACAGCAGATTGGATGATAAGAGCTTCTCAACCGAATAATAACACGCATTTCCCATATTTATTCTGCGTTTAATTTCCTCCCGAGTGTCATTTATATTTGTTACTGTTGCTCCAAGATATTTGAATTTTTCTACCTCTTCGAGGGATAAATCTCCAATTTTTATATTCCCATTTCGTACAATATTCTCGTCACGAGACATAATCATATACTTTGTCTTTTCGGGATTTACTTCCAAACCGATCGCTTTACTTGCTTCAAGTAAAATTTCCGTGTTTTCCCTAACCGTTTGTCTATTTTCTCCTAACATATTCACGTCATCTGCATAGACAAGAAGCTGATGTAACCCGTTCAATTCCAAACCCTCTGTGTTATCCTGAACTTTCCTAATGGCATATTCTAGAGCGAAGTTAAAAAGTAAAGGTGATAGTGCATCTCCCTGCTTTAGCCCGCAGTGAATTGGAAAAGCATCAGATAGAAACTGACCTATACGGACTCTGCTGTATGTTTCACTGAGACACATTTTAATTAATCGAACTAGTTTCCTTCTATTAGAGCACTGATCTCCAAGCGCCTAGCTTTGTTTTGTTTCGGCTTGTCGCTGAACACCAAACCTGAACTGTGTACGCTGCGCTATTCTCCATACATAGCTACACTGTTGCGAGTTGCTTGGAGCTTCTAGGTAACCAAACGCAGGACTACTTATTTCAGACAAGTACTGACATCACAAAACAAAAAATCACCAGCGTTCGAAATTTCTGCACAGATCCATATACACTAGTGCGAAACTTTCGTAATGTCACGAAAGTTATATTGGTATAACTGAGGAGAGAACTCTATAAACATTTGAAGGTATGTAAACGGAGTTCGAAAGGAACTAACTCTGCGCTAGTTTAGCCAAGATAAACACTGCATTTATACTTGTTTTTTTTTTAAGATGGGACATGACAGTTAAGCGGCCGAGCTTGCCATGTTGCCAATATGGACTACCACACTGCCAGCTGATGGAAGCTAGCAATTGTCGTTAAGATGGATGACATTAAAACATTCATTGACAATTGACGCGAAGGTAAGAAAACAATACAAAAATCGACAGAGAATGAAAGACGAAACATACCAATGCTAACATTGTGTCGCCAAGAGAGCTATTAAGCACTCGCCACGTGGGAACTGTAAAGGCTGGTTCACAATAAACCGGAAACGAGAATCGGAACGAAAACGAAAACGGTAAAATTGTTAAAGTGTGTACATTTAAATGTGAGCATTCACAATTAACGAAAAGCTTGCCGGAGCCCGGGATCGGGAACGGAAAGTTGGCCAAGTTTCAACTTTGGCGTTCACGTTTCCGATCACAGCCCACTAGATTCATTCTATTGCCATCTAAAAGCTATTTTGTCGTCGTATATTTTGTAGCAAGAAGACCGTGACATAACCTATGCATTATTTTGTTCTGTGCTGTGCATCATGGAGCAAGTTTCATTTGATGAGATTCTAATATTGAGTGTTGAGGAAAATCCTCAAGTTTACGATAAGCGACGCGCCTCGTGTAAAGATGAGAAAATGAAGGAGAATATGTGGCTTTCAATAGCTGCATCTTTGAACACCGATCAGAAGCGAATCATATTTTATAACTGTATTGGTTGTATTACACACTACATATTCATGCTTCAATTAAACAATTATTGTTGTGTTCATTTTTGTTCTATTACAAATGTTTCTTCTCTAATTATTTTACGTTATGGTAGACTTAAAATAGGTTGTGATAATAAAGATGCATGGGCATATTTATAGTACCGTACCTAATGAAATGTTTCAGTTGAAATTTCGAAGTTGGTTAACCTGTGTTATGTTGGCTGCCTTTACTCATGAGAGAACGCCATTGGTCAATTATACACAAATAATATCAGAATGCGTAATCTCGACTTTACATATCGTTATTGACATACATATCGTCTACGTTCTCGGTTTATTGTGAATCAAAAATGTTCATATTCATATCCTCTACTTCTCGTTTTCATTCTGGTTCTCGTTCCCGGTTTATTGTGAACCACCCTTAAGTTTGGCAACTCAACCGTTGTTACCATAGCAACAGGCCTACCACGGTATGTGACATTCAATTGTTTTTCCGATCGCAACGCTCCTGTCATGTCCCATCTTTCAAAAAAACAAGTATAGGGGCGTGATCCCTCATCAGCAATTTTACCGGTGATTATGCCTCTTTACTTTCATAACCAATGGAAATTCTTGCGTAATTCTATTGTTTACAATCAATGTGTAAAAATAATACACATATTAAATCGTCTCGAAGTTAATGAAACTGTCATAATTAATGATTTGATAAGATATCTGAAGCAAGCGAACAATGCGCTTCCAACATTTCAAATGTTTCGGCAGGTTCAGACATTCATTTTTTTCGGAATTCTCATTTGAGTGGAGAAACAAACAACAGCTATTTTTGTAGTGAAACAGTTAAACGGTGCGAAAGGTTTTATCGAAATTGTATTCCAGCAGATCATAAACAGTAAATTGTGGACACATTATTTTCAAGTGCTTACTATGTTTTAATATTGCTGACTTAAGCCATGTTACTGTATCTCCCACATGGTGCATAATTGCGTTTGTAAGACTGCAGTGGTTAACTGAAGTGAACCCCACATTATATTCGTACCTGCGCTTGTAGTATTGTCCCAGTGGAAAGGCGCTCTCTCCAGGTCTCGGGTTCTTTCCAAGTAGCGGTCGGAGCCAGAATGAACGCCCCGCACGTCGCGGCACTGCTCCCACGTGACGTTGGTGTTCTCCATGCCGATCTCTTCGCCGTAGTACGTGACAGCGACGCCAGGCAGCAGCATAGCCAGGATGTTCATCGCATCCACGAGGTGTGTTCCCAACCGACTTGCGACTCGATGCTGATCGTGGCTGCCTAACTGCAACAGCAGAGCAAATAAATCACTGTGAAGATCATAAAGAGACACATAAGCAAAATTTCAGCGATGATATAAACTTGACCAGCACATTAAAAAGTTTTGAATTATTATATTTTTATTCTATTTTATTTTATTTTATTTATTTATTTAACCTCGTAAAGATAAGGCCATCAGGCCTTCTCTTCCCTTCTACCAGGCGATTACAACTACAGTATTAAGAATACAATTACAATTATAATTACAATTAATATTAAATTTACAAATATAATAAATGTTATGTTTTATTTAACGACGCTCGCAACTGCAGAGATTATATCAGCGTCGCCGGATGTGCCGGAATTTTGTCCCGCAGGAGTTCTTTTACATGCCAGTAAATCTACTGACATGAGCCTGTCGCATTTAAGCACACTTAAATGCCATCGACCTGGCCCGGGATCGAACCCGCAACCTTGGGCATAGGAAACCAGCGCTATACCAACTCGCCAACCAGGTCGACAATATAATAAAAATCAAAGTACTAAAAGATTAGAAATATCACTTTTGTTGACGTCGTACAAAATTTTGTCCAATATCCTTTTGAGAAGATTAACTCCGTACGTAGATGAAATTACTGGGGATCATCAGTACGGTTTTCGGCGTAATAGATCGACTATCGATCAGATTTTTTTGTATTCGACAGATAATGGAGAAAAAAATGGGAGTATAAGGGTACAGTACATCAGTTATTCATAGACTTCAAAAAGGCATATGACTCGGTTAAGAGGGAAGTATTATATGATATTCTTATTGAATTTGGTATTCCCAAGAAACTAGTTCGATTAATTAAAATGTGTCTCTGGTGCTTTTCCAATTCACTGCAGGCTAAAGCAGGGAGATGCACTATCACCTTTACTTTTTAACTTCGCTTTAGAATATGCCATTAGGAAAGTTCAGGATAACAGGCAGGGTTTGGAATTGAACGGGTTACATCAGCTTCTTGTCTATGCGGATGACGTGAATATGTTAGGAGAAAATACACAAACGATTAGGGAAAACACGGAAATTTTACTTGAAGCAAGTAAAGCGATCGGTTTGGAAGTAAATCCCGAAAAGACAAAGTATATGATTATGTCTCGTGACCAGAATATTGTACGAAATGGAAATATAAAAATTGGAGATTTATCCTTCGAAGGGGTGGAAAAATTCAAATATCTTGGAGCAACAGTAACAAATATAAATGACACTCGGGAGGAAATTAAACTCAGAATAAATATGGGAAATGCGTGTTATTATTCGGTTGAGAAGCTCTTATCATCCAGTCTGCTGTCCAAAAATCTGAAAGTTAGAATTTATAAAACAGTTATATTACCGGTTCTTCTGTATGGTTGTGAAACTTGGACTCTCACTCTGAGAGAGGAACATAGGTTAAGGGTGTTTGAGAATAAGGTGCTTAGGAAAATATTTGGGGCTAAGCGGGATGAAGTTACAGGAGAATGGAAAAAGTTACACAATGCAGAACTGCACGCATTGTATTCTTCACCTGACATAATTAGGAACATAAAATCCAGACGTTTGAGATGGGCAGGGCATGTAGCACGTATGGGCGAATCCAGAAATGCATATAGAGTGTTAGTTGGGAGACCGGAGGGAAAAAGACCTTTAGGGAGGCCGAGACGTAGATGGGAGGATAATATTAAAATGGATTTGAGGGCGGTGGGATATGATGATAAAGACTGGATTAATCTTGCACAGGATAGGGACCGATGGCGGGCTTATGTGAAGGCGGCAATGAACCTTCGGGTTCCTTAAAAGCCATATGTAAGTAAGTAAGTACTAAAAGATTAACTGATTAATAAAAGCTAGACAGTTTATTGTAAAAGTTAAGAAGAGAGAAGCATTTCCTTTATTGATTAAGTAAAAATTAAACCTACTCTACGCAGTAAGAAAATATTTAATAATCTTGCTTTTGAACGCTACTAAATTCCGACAGTCTCTGATGTCACTGGGTAGGGTATTGCACAAGCGCGAGAGCGAGATTGTGTATGATGATGAATACGATGATGTCTTATGTGTTGGTATGGCTAGTATGCGGCTATTTTGCTTGCGAGTGAAGAGATTATGATATGATGACAGGTAACTGAAACGGGAGACAAGGTAGGTAGGTGTAGAAGTGCGAAAGACTTGGAAAAGGAGAACAAGAGAATGAAAATTTCTACGTTCGTTAAGCCGTAGCCAGTTAAGAGTTTGTAAGGATGGGGTAATGTGGTCAGGGCGACGGACATCGCAGACGAAGCGAACACAAGAATTATGAACACGTTGTAATTTTTGCGACTGGTTGACATTGAGGTCAGTCAGTAGAAAATCTCAATAATCGAAGTGGGGCATTACTAGTGTTTCCACTAGTATTTTCTTGAGTGATAGCGGAAGGAATTTTCGAATGCTGTTTAAGGAATGTGGTTATGGAAAGCACTTTTTTGGTAATATGGGTTACTTGGTTATTCCAGTTTAAATGCGTATCAAAGTAAACTCCAAGGTTTTTAACACAGGAAGCAAAAGGGATTGTGTCGTTTAACTTGACTGGAAGAGCAGGAGTAATATTGCATAATAGACGTTTATGTCCCACTAGGATTGCTTGTGATTTTCTTGCATTGAGATATTAATCAATTAATAAAAATAAAACGTTCTTAAGCTACAGAAAGTATAACAAATCATTATTGTAAATAAAATTACAAAAAATAAAAGCACAATCATAAAGAAAATTAAACTATCTACAGTGCGATCAGTTTTGCTTTCCGCCGGAGTGTTTTGCCTATATGCGAGCGCGCCCTCGTTAGCCGGTTATCCAGTTGTCCGGGCATCGATGATTAGGGGGAGGGTAAAACAAAACAATCTAATCATACAACAATACACAAATAAATTTAAGAGGCTCATTATTTACCAAATTATTAAACGATGTGTTGAAACTGGCCGCCTTCATTCTCCACACATTTTTCGCATCTGTTTAGGAAATCATTCACCATATTTTCCAGAATTCAGTCACAAAATGTGCGCCTACGTATGGGGTCACCTGGCTGAAGAACATGTGTCATAGTTAATTTATACGGCTTGAAGTGCAATAATTTAGTAGCCTTTTGCACAGTTCTATATGAAAATCCCACTTGTTATGCAAGACGACGAAGAGATTTTCTAGGAGAATTTTCTAATCGATAACGAATGTCCTGTAATCTTTCTTCGATTAGAACCCTACGCTATTTTTAGGCTGAACACTTCCAGTTTCTTGAAATGTACTGTATAATAAAGATTATGGACTTTTACGATCTGGAGCGTCTACACTCGGGAATCTTTCTTGAAACCGTCTTCGAACTTCACTTGTTCCGGAGCCGTGCATCGAACCCGGGACCTTTGGGAAAACGCACCAAGGCTCTACCAATTGAGCTACCCAGGGACTCTACCAGACCCCGACTCAATTTCTCCCTTTATATCCACAGAGACGAAGTGGGCTGACAACCTTCACAGGGAGCTATACCGAGATTAGATTAACCATTTATACTTACCACCCAATTGGGCCAGCGCTCGCCGATCATGAGGTCCATGTAGTTATTAATTGTATTACTGACATCTCTTGCAGTCGGTCCTCCGTGAAGGTGAAACAACCGGAAATTTAAATGCAAGTGGGCTACTGGCACCGTCGAGTTGCCATAGAAGGCGGTAACGTTGTCAGACTCTCCGTGCACTTCAACCAGAAGGACTCTGTAAAATTATGTGTATACTTCTTTAATTAACGTTCCTTCAAAGTAAATGTAGGTCGAAGAATAATAAGAAGAAGAATAAGAATAAGAATAAGAAGAAGAATAATAAGAATAATAATAATAATAAGAAGAAGAAGAAGAAGAAGAATAAGAATAAGAATAATATTAATAATAATAAGAAGAATAAGAAGAATAAGAATAATAATAAGAAGAATAAGAATAATAAGAAGAATAAGAATAATAAGAATAATAATAATAATAATAATAATAATAATAATAATAATAAGAAGAAGAAGAAGAATAAAATAAGAAGAAGAATAAGAATAATAATAAGAAGAATAAGAATAAGAATAATGAGAATAATAATAATAATAAGAAGAAGAAGAATAAGAATAAAAAGAAGAATAAGAATAAGAAGAAGAATAAGAATAATAAGAATAATAATAATAATAATAAGAAGAAGAAGAAGAAGAAGAATAAAATAAGAAGAAGAATAAGAATAATAATAAGAAGAATAAGAATAAGAATAATGAGAATAATAATAATAATAAGAAGAAGAAGAATAAGAATAAAAAGAAGAATAAGAATAAGAAGAAGAATAAGAATAATAAGAAGAATAAGAATAATAAGAATAAGAAGAAGAATAAGAAGAAGAAGAAGAAGAATAAGAATAATAAGAAGAATAAGAATAAGAAGAATAATAAGAATAAGAAGAAGAAGAGGAATAAGAAAAAGAATAATAAGAATAAGAAGAAGAATAAGAATAAGAAGAAGAAAAAGAATAAGAATAATAATAATAAGAATAATAATAATAATAATAATGAGAAGAATAAGAAAAAGAATAAGAAGAATAATAAGAATAAAAAGAAGAATAAGAAAAAGAATAAGAAGAATTAGAAGAACAAGAAGAAGAAGAACAAGAAAAAGAATAAGAATAATAATAAGAAGAAGAATAAGAAAAAGAATAAGAAGAATAATAAGAATAAGAAGAAGAATAAGAAAAAGAATAAGAAGAATTAGAAGAACAAGAATAAGAAGAAGAAGAACAAGAAAAAGAATAAGAATAATAATAAGAAGAAGAATAAGAAAAAGAATAAGAAGAATAATAAGAATAAGAAGAAGAATAAGAAAAAGAATAAGAAGAAGAAGAATAAGAAAAAGAATAAGAATAATAAGATTAAGAAGAAGAAGAAGAAGAAGAATAAGAAAAAGAATAAGAATAATAATAAGAAGAAGAATAAGAAAAAGAATAAGAATAAGAAGAATAAGAAAAAGAATAATAAGAATAAGAAGAAGAATAAGAAAAAGAATAAGAAGAATTAGAAGAACAAGAATAAGAAGAAGAAGAAAAAGAATATGAAGAAGAATAAGAAGAATAATAAGAAGAAGAATAAGAAAAAGAATAAGAAGAATAATAAGAATAAGAAGAAGAATAAGAAAAAGAATAAGAAGAATAATAAGAATAAGAAGAAGAATAAGAAAAAGAATAAGAAGAAGAAGAATAAGAAAAAGAATAAGAATAATAAGATTAAGAAGAAGAAGAAGAAGAATAAGAAAAAGAATAAGAATAAGAAGAATAAGAAAAAGAATAATAAGAATAAGAAGAAGAATAAGAAAAAGAATAAGAAGAATTAGAAGAACAAGAATAAGAAGAAGAAGAAAAAGAATATGAAGAAGAATAAGAAGAATAAGAAAAAGAATATGAATAATAAGATTAAGAAGAAGAGGAAGAAGAATAAGAAAAAGAATAAGAATAATAATAAGAAGAAGAATAAGAAAAAGAATAAGAATAAGAAGAATAAGAAAAAGAATAATAAGAAGAATAAGAATAAGAAAAAGAATTAGAAGAATAAAGATAAGAATTAGAAGAATAATAAGAAGTATAAGAAGAATAAGAATAATAAGAGGAATAAGAACAAGAATAAGAATAAGAAGTATAAGAAGAAGAATACGAATAAGAAGAAAAGAAGAATAATAAGAATAAAAAGAAGAATAAGAAGAAGAATTAGAAGAATAAAAATAAGAATTAGAAGAATGATAAGAAGTATAAGAAGAAGGATAAGAATAATAAGAAGAAAAAGAATAAGAAGAATTAGAAAAAGAATAAAAAGTATAAGAAGAAGAATAATAAGAAAAGAATAATAATAATAATAATAATAATAATAATAATAATAATAATAATAATAGGAGTAAGAAAAAGAATAATAATAATAAGAAGAAGAATAAGAAAAAGAATTAGAAGAATAAAAATGAGAATTAGAAGAATAATAAGTATAAGAAGAACAAGAAGAAGAAGAAGAAGAAGAAGAAGAAGAAGAAGAAGAAGAAGGCATTCATTATTTCGAGAGGTGGCAGTATTCATCAAAACAAAGTCTGCTCTGAATGAAGGGGGAGAGCAACGGTGAACTGTGCAATGGTTGAGCTCTTTGGACTTTTTCCATTGCTAATTTTCAAAATTGTAGCACAGTGTTTGGAAGGGTGGATCTCTCTTCACGTCAGGTGAAAGTCTACTGTGGGGATCGTTACAAACAGCTAGCTGACTGATCGACGACCGTCAGGTAGGTGAGAAATATAAGGACGGAACACACGATGTCATAAGCTGTTGTAACGTGAACTATATACAATGAAAAGAAGAACAGAAATAATTCAGTGATTGTAACTAAACTATTATAATATGGAACAATAAGAACAACAAGAAGGAATAACAGACACGAATAATCAATATAGCCAAGAAATGAATGCTGTTATAAAGATCTTAATTACAATATTTTAGTGGTAACCACTAGTGTCTTGCAATCTTTGATCTTGAGAGAGGCAACCAAGACATTACAAAATTCGTCTAGTTTCATATGAAAAAGTAATCGCAAGAGTGGAAATAGTGAAATGATGAAACAATAGGAAAAAAAAAAAAAATGAGCGAGAAAAGAATTAAACTACTACGGGATTCTAGTTGTGGAAGAGTAATAAATAAGTGGGACCAATTAAACTGCTATTGCCATTTAGTGGTGCAATGAATCAAATTACTACTGCTTTCTAGTGGTGCTACTTCGTGCAATTTTGATGAATTTTCTTGATGTCCTGTTCGACTGTAGGTAGCCAAAATACTACCTTATTTAGCGATGATATGCAAGGAAAAAAGGAGAAACCCAAGAAGATCTGAAGAAGTTAGGGCTGTGACTGTCGGAACAAGATGAGGATAATGATTATTATTATTATTATTATTATTATTATTATTATTATTATTATTATTGATTTCTGACAAACGGAAGTTGTTTTTTTAGTGTGTTATTTTACGACGCCTTATCAACATCTTAGGTTATTTAGCGTCTGAATGAGATGAAGGTGATAATGCCGGTGAAATGAGTCCGGGGTCCAGCACCGAAAGTTACCCAGCATTTGCTCATATTGGATTGAGGGAAAACCCCGGAAAAAACCTCAACCAGGTAACTTGCCCCGACCGGGAATCGAACCCGGGCCACCTGGTTTCGCGGCTAGACGCGCTAACCGTTACTCCACAGGACGGAAGTTGTTAAATTTATAGGTTTTTATATGTAGATAAACTATCTTCTTCTTTTTCTTCTTCCCTGCAAGTATTAGGCCAAATGGCCTGTTACGATCTCACAGTTGAATTTTCAATCCAGCGCTTCTTTGGAACGACCGAGAGATCTCTTCCCGTTTGGACGATAGTGGAGCATGACTTTTGGGATTCTATCTCTATGCATGCGATGCAGATGATTTAGCCAGTTGTTCTGATAATGTTTTACGTGATTAATTACAAGTTCTAGTTGTAATTCTTCCATTATATCTTCATTGCGTTTGTGATCCCATTTCGTATATCCCGCTGTGTATCTCATAAATTTCATTTCATTGGCCGTTATTCTGATTTCGTCTTTCTTCCTCAATGTCCATGCCTCACTGCCGTAACAAAGTACAGGTCTCGCCAAGGTCTTGTAAAGGCGAATTCGAGTATGCCTTTGTACTAGGGAAGGTTTCATAATGGTGTTAATTATTCCCATTGTTTTGCTGTATTTAGAAATTTTCTGTGAAATGTCTACTTCATCGAAAAAAGATAATGTGTATCCGAGATATGTAAAATAATTTATCCTTCCTAATATTTTTTAATCTAAACATATATTGCTAGGCACAGGGTACTTTCCGCAGAAGGCCATAATTTTAGTCTTATTGTGAGATTTGAAAGCAGTTATGAAATTACTGCCCAACAGGTTTCCGGCCTGAAGGGGTATAAGTGGAGGGGTTCCCACCTATACACCATATAAACTATCATGTTTCAGGCAAATAGCACTATGTCATCTCCATATCCATACGTGTGCATATAATATCATAGAGACATTCTATTGCAGCATATCAATGCAAATACAGTACATTATATTAACTGCTAATGACACTTTGTCACCTATACTAACTTGTTATTTTCACTTTCGGCGCTCTTGTGGTCCAATACCTTGCGCCACTGTGCCACCATGTCGACAGTCTTCGACAGGACCTGTTGCGCCTGCTTTTCCCCATCGGACACATTTACAGGACCCTCGAAGAGGAACTGAACTGAGTCAACACGGAAGCCGTCCACACCGCGATCCAGCCAGAATCGAAGGACATTCTGTTCAAGGAACCAAGATACAGTATAAATTTACTACGCTAGATTATTATTGTAGGGCTCTGAGTTCTGCAGTCACAACTGGCCTACTTCTATGTTCATGATACAACGGAGTGGGCTATGGAAATTCAGCTCTCCTTGGCAACGGTTTTGTTGTTAATTGTTTTGTATCTTTCTGACGAGAAATAAACCTGTTCTTGCAAATCTAGTCTTTCAGGTAAGGCTCCCTGTAAAGCAGATTTGAATAATTTCAAGGGAAAAATTGTTCCGGGGCCGCGGAACAATTTTTCAGGTAAGGCTCCCTGTAAAGCAGATATAAACCTGTTCTTGCAAATCTAGTCTTTCAGGTAAGGCTCCCTGTAAAGCAGATTTGAATAATTTCAAGGGAAAGATTGTTCCGGGGCCGTGGAACAATTTTTCAGGTAAGGCTCCCTGTAAAGCAGAAATAAACCTGCTCTTGCAAATTTAGTCTTTCAGGTAAGGCTCCCTGTAAAGCAGATTTGAATAATTTCGAGGGAAAAATTGTTCCGGGGCCGTGGAACAATTTTTCAGGTAAGGCTCCCTGTAAAGCAGAAATAAACCTGTTCTTGCAAATCTAGTCTTTCAGGTAAGGCTCCCTGTAAAGCAGATTTGAATAATTTCAAGGGAAAAATTGTTCCGGGGCCGTGGAACAATTTTTCAGGTAAGGCTCCCTGTAAAGCAGAAATAAACCTGTTCTTGCAAATCTAGTCTTTCAGGTAAGGCTCCCTGTAAAGCAGATTTGAATAATTTCAAGGGAAAAATTGTTCCGGGGCCGTGGAACAATTTTTCAGGTAAGGCTCCCTGTAAAGCAGAAATAAACCTGTTCTTGCAAATCTAGTCTTTCAGGTAAGGCTCCCTGTAAAACAGATTTGAATAATTTCATGGGAAAAATTGTTCCGGGGCCGTGGAACAATTTTTCAGGTAAGGCTCCCTGTAAAGCAGAAATAAACCTGTTCTTGCAAATCTAGTCTTTCAGGTAAGGCTCCCTGTAAAGCAGATTTGAATAGTTTCAAGGGAAAAATTGTTCCGGGGCCGCGGAACAATTTTTCAGGTAAGGCTCCCTGTAAAGCAGAAATAAACCTGTTCTTGCAAATCTAGTCTTTCAGGTAAGGCTCCCTGTAAAGCAGATTTGAATAGTTTCAAGGGAAAAATTGTTCCTGGGCCGCGGAACAATTTTTCAGGTAAGGCTCCCTGTAAAGCAGAAATAAACCTGTTCTTGCAAATCTAGTCTTTCAGGTAAGGCTCCCTGTAAAGCAGATTTGAATAATTTCAAGGGAAAAATTGTTCCGGGGCCGTGGAACAATTTTTCAGGTAAGGCTCCCTGTAAAGCAGAAATAAACCTGCTCTTGCAAATCTAGTCTTTCAGGTAAGGCTCCCTGTAAAGCAGATTTGAATAATTTCAAGGGAAAAATTGTTCCGGGGCCGTGGAACAATTTTTCAGGTAAGGCTCCCTGTAAAGCATGAATAAACCTGTTCTTGCAAATCTAGTCTTTCAGGTAAGGCTCCCTGTAAAGCAGATTTGAATAATTTCAAGGGAAAAATTGTTCCGGGGCCGCGGAACAATTTTTCCCTTGAAATTATTCAAATCTGCTTTATAGGGAGCCTTACCTGAAAGACTATAATCTTTTCGCTGTAAGAAAAATCCTAATGTAAACAATAGCACGTGACTGAAGTGAAGCTTCATTGGCCGCTGTTTGGCGCCATAGATTCTCAGTACGTGTTCCCGCCTACTGTTGTACATTCTGTTTCATGTTAAACATTTCCCGTTACTCGTCAAGTAGGCCTAACCTCACTACTATGCATTCATTTGCTTAGGAAACATATACTTTATAATTATTATAATTAAAACTCATTTAACTTATTATATACATTTAAGACTATTTGTTTTTCTCCGCTTTTGAAAGGGTTTCCACTCTTATGTTTAATAACCACACACACCGAGGATGCAGAAGCCATACTTCAGTACCACGTGATTACGTGAACAACTACGAGCTCAAGTAACGCCAGCTTGTTACAAGAACATACTACCTCAGTATTACTGTTGGTATTCATCCGCGTTCATAGTACATAAAAAAATATAAAAGTAGCTTTTCTTTTACATAGCGTTTTACATATGAGTGAAGTTATGTTTCATTGTATTTAACAACTAGAATTCAATTTTTTTATTTTCAAGTAATACAAGATTATGATTTCCAAATACGAACTATATTCTCCTGCGTCATGTGAGTGTTTTGTCTGGGAGCCAATCACGGTTATGACAGCAACGTGCTTGTGTTTACATTATGATTTTTCTTACAGCGAAAACAGTATAGATTTGCATAAAAAAACGTCACTGTGTACGTTAACAGATAACCACAATTCCAAGTCACACAGTTTGTGTGCACTCGATGTGGGTCTCTGGCACTTCGTCAGCCCACGCGAGTTGTGTGGATATAAAGGAAAAAGTTGAGACGATGTCGGGTGAAGTTCCAGGGTAGCTCAGTTGGCAGAGCGCTGGTCCCGGGATCGATACCCGGCCCCGGAACAATTTTTCCCTTGAAATTATTCAAAACTGTTCTTGAGTTTCATTTACTCAGTATATTGTATTCTAGTTACGATATTGGTGACCCCGACGTGATGGAAACAGCGAACACCCACCAAGATACAGAGAAAAGTTCTTTACCAACTAGTAGTGGTGACAGAGTCGTTGTGTGTGCACAACGTATTGAGAAGCCTCCTCCATTCTACAAGGACGATCCAGATCTGTGGTTTGCAGTAGTGGAAAATGCAATATTGTAACTAGAATACAATATACTGAGTAAATGAAACTCAAGAACAGTTTTATTTCTCGTCAGAAAGATACAAAACAATTAACAACAAAACCGTTGCCAAGGAGAGCTGAATTTCCATGAACATAGACGTAGGCCAGTTGTGACTGCAGAACTCAGAGCCCTACATTATTTTCTCTACTTCCACTGAGTGCAAAGTGTTACTAGTCATGTGTGACACAATATGTTGATGTAATTTCAACCTCTAGAGCAGTGTTCACGCAGTGTGGATAGAGAATAAATGGAATGCAGTGTAAGCTTACCTCGTGAAGCTTTTTCTGAGTTATCAGTAGGGGGCGGATGTTGATGAAAAGTCATCTTCTTATTTTTCACATTAGGACGATGCCTATTAATATAGAAATCCTTTCTATGTTAATATCAACGTAAAAAATTAATTTCTTATATTGCATTTTTTTGCATTTTTGACGTTTTTGAACTAATAGGTTATTTTTATATTTTTTTCGGCATTTTTAGTCATTTTTAATACTTTGAAGAACTTTTAGATAATTTGGAATGCATTTTACTTTCTTCTTTACCGATACATCTGTTAAATCATTTTCTAAGCAAATAGGTCAATAGTAATTACCTACTGAATAAGTGAATAACAGTGAAGTTTGAGTTTTATAGTTTGGAACAGACTCTAAAGTCCATCCCTCATTCCACTGAAGACTTCACTTCGCACAACGGAAGTAATATAAAATGCTTGACAACAGCTTAGTTTAAGTGAGGGCTTTGACCGACCACCCCTGATTAAAACACATTGTAAACCCTCATTAAAATCTATAGTTCTTCCTTAAAACCTTCATTTTGTTGTATGTTCGTTTCCTTCATCTTAGCTAAATTCCAGGAAGTTGCCTCCTCTCTCCGAGATTGTCATTGAAACAAGGTGACTAATTTTTAAGTAGTTGCAGTGCAAGCACGGTAAATAATATTTAAATGTAATTTTCTTTTAATTTTGTCATTTTTCCATTAGTTTAAGGGCATTTTAATGATCATTTTAAGTAGATTTTTAGGTCATCAACATCCGTCCCCTAGTTATCAGTATTTCCAAGTTGATATCGATTTCTTGAATGAGATTTTTCATATGCACGTCCTCGATTTCATTTTTAATGAAAGAAGCAGCCGTTAAAATATGTCATAAATTCCACAAAATGTATAACCGAAACTGTAATAAAAGTTTTGTTGTATTTAATATGCAGAATCACCTCTTAAATTTTGGTGCATCGGTTTCCATATTCTTAGCAACTTTAAAAACTGCTTTCATATACAGAATGGAAGGAAACCGTTGCAAGAAAATTTAAGAGGTGATTCTACATGTTAAATATAACAAAACTTTTATTAGACATTTCCTTCGATCAAGCACCGTTAAGCAGAAAAAAAATAGTCTTTGCCCAATGTTGACAGCGATCTATAGCGGTAACGGCCCTAGAGAAATGGTGATTGCTATACAAGCAGGTAAAAAATAATCTGAGCAGTCAATGTCTTGAATCTTTTTTTTTGCAAATTAAACTGTTTAGCCATTAATTTACATTGAATAACAGCAAAAATCGTTAAAATAAATCTTTCAACGCAGCGTACTGTCGCGTGTCATCGATTGAGTACAGTAGAGGGAGAGGGGAAGGTAAGGAGTGCAGGCCGGGCTTGCTAGAGTAATATTACAATAGCCGTGATGTTGCGAAATGCTTCATGGGAACATAATGATTTTCTCTAAAACGGTGAATGTTAAAGAAAAATTTTTCAAACCTCTCATCTTGATCTACTACCAGGGGCGAATGCTAGTCACGAAAGTTAGGCTTGCTCTTTTATTCATAGAGGAAGATGGGAGGATATAATAATTCATAATTAATAAAAATAATCAGACCCACATAAATTAATTATGAAATCATTATGAGTCATGGATCATATTCGCTTATCAGATGTAGAAGTTCGATATAATACAACAAACATGGCCAACAAAACAGTTTATTTAGTTTTTTCGACCCTGCCAACCAATGCATATTGTTGTATTGAGCTGCACTGGACGAGCGCACATATTCTCTACAATGTCTGTCTTCTCTTGAATAGTCCTTCGGGAAAATGGATTTAATAATAAGGTTTCAATAACACACAATTCCGAACTCATTGCAATACTTCAAATTAATGTTTAAGAATTAATAATACATGCAGCAGCTAACATATTATGCATTCCGCTCATACAATTACATTGCATTCGCAAATCACAGCACATTCCCGCTGTCAATACTGCTCTGTGTAACGTTAAATAGTCGTTGGTGTAGCTCTCGGACCAGAGCTTCAAACAACACATAACAGAAGCATGTGCGCCTAGGACGGACCAAGGAGGAAGACACTTGCGCACATCATTTTCTCGCTATTTCTACGTCTTTCCTGTAGCTCCAAGAAACGAGCAAGCGTTGCGATACTTGCGATGTGCAACCTGCGAATGGTATTACGCCTATACAGTATTCCAAAAATCGAAATAAATTTTAATGTACGTAACGCCATTTTGAGAAATACACATCCTACGAAAATATTGGGCTTGCGCAGCAAGCATAGCATGCCCTGAGAAATCGCCCCTTCTACTACCAATTTCATTTTGGTGCAGAGGTTACCATCCACCCTGTATACATATTTCTATTATATGTAAGTCTCTAAATTAAACCCTACAACTTGTAAATGAATTCAAATGTATTAATTTTTGGGTTATAGATAATGTTTTTGTATGCAATTCAAAAAACAAAAGTTCATTTTTTTTTATTTGAATGCATGTTAAGTAATTATTTTACTCTGGTTCATCTTTCGAGTACTAGCTTAAGAAAACAAATTACAATAAAATTGGTGATATCATTCAATGATCATAAATAAAATGGGTTATTATGATACTTATGAAAAGTATGAGAAAGTATGTGTCGCCTTCGTACTTGTACGTACACATTTCACTAGGCATGGAAACCATCCAAGGTACATCTCTTCTGAATATTCCTTTGTATTGGCCAAATTTTATTTATAATCTTATACTGCAGTATTATCTATAGAAAGCCTTTAGCCAGCGATCCTTACGAGGTATATTTTACATAGACATGTTCTGTGTTAAAATCTGTGAGAGAAATAATGCGTTCACTGATGTTTATAGACTTACAAAGCATTTCAAAGTCGCATTTAGGAAATGTATATTATTTTATTTTATTTCTGTGAGGAATTGAACTGTTTTTATAGCTGAATTAAGGTAATTACTTTCATCTCCTCGACAACAGCAGCGTTGCGGTAGTTGAGGTCAGGCTGTTTGGGTTGGAATTGGTGTAAGTAGTACTGTTTCCTCTCATCCCGCCAAGACCAAGCGGAACCTTCTCCCAGCATGCTTCGCTGCAACAACGTTGAAAATTACAAAGCAAACCATGATCAGCGCAGTATGATCACAGTCTCGTATATACAGTCACGAAGCTCAATACGTAGTAAATATGCATCCTTAGATAGTTGCTAACCACTAGGATTGCTAATATCGCCTCATTACAGACAATGCGAAATAGTAACTGCACAGTCTATTGTTCCTAGCAACCTCACAACTCAGGCTTGGTGACTGTATAAAACTGTATACTTCTCAGGGATGGATTAATGAATATCCTGTAGTCGCAACAGAAAAATTCTGGACGGCGCGGCGGCAGAATTATTCTTGTTTGTAAGTAGGCCTAATACAGGGACATCATTTTATTTTTAATTCAATTTTTATTGTACCTGAGTTTTTGAATGTACTTCACTCCCACCCCTTCTACTAAGGAAGTTCCAACTCCACACAGAACCAAGACCGCAGATAGTAAGCAGTACTGAGTTACTGAGTATAGGCCTAGTACGTTCCAGAAATATGTTCGCGTTTTCCACTGACGAAAGAACTTTTAATATTGAATCATATTTTCGCACGGGTACTGTCCGTTTGCCTACGTCACATCCCGATTTCCCCCACCTGCTTCTGCACGGCCCTCTGTAAAAGCAGGGCTGTCTTAGCTCTTTTCTGAAAACATTAATTTCTATTAGGAATTGGACGTTTACGTAATATTATACAACTGTTTAAAATAACTTAAATAAAAGGGCCTCGTTAAGTAATTAACTGTCACGTGATTTCCCTCCTTTCTACGATCCTGCGGCATAACCACTTGGACGGAGAATAGATAGCATGTCCGAGTAATTTTATCTATGCGGGTCGGGCAGAAGTGAAGATTGAATTTACATTACATAAGGTACTCTTTTATAGAGTAGGTACAGAATTATTTCAACATGAGTTACTAGTACGAAGGACGAAATTGGTAATTGGAATTAGATGCAATAGTCTATAGTGCGATAATATGCACAAAAGAACTGAAGCCTGTAGGCTATCGAAATGAATGGCTACCATCTTCAAAAATGTGTTTAAATATCCATTTTATGATTATTTTTCAATTGAACTGCATTATTCTCTATATTGTACGCTAATGTGCTGTAGATAGTATAATATACACTACATAATGAACACGTTTGCATGGATAGCTCAGTTCGTGAGTAAAAACACTCATTCTTAATACAGTACTGCATTTTGATTAAATAAAAATCCTAATGAAAATTATCGAACTCAAAATCGCCATATTTCCTAGTTTACGTAAATAGATGAAGTACTTTTCTTCCCTCCTATACCTAGTAAAGTGATGTGTTTGTGTTTTACGCCAGTATCATCGAACTCCAGTTGTGGAAGGGGGTAGCGAACGGGTTTTCCGGTTCTCTAAAGGTATAGCCAGGTTAATATTAAAAATGTTAGTAAAAATAAAATGATGTCCCTGTATAAGAATAACTTTGCAAATGAACTGTCGATTTAGTAGAATGCGTTTGAGTCTAAAGGAAGCAGCAAAAAGTACAGGGACATTATTTTATTTTTACTAACATTTTTAATATTAACTTACTTATACCTCTGGATCAACGCAGTTCGCTACCCCCTTCCACGACTGGAGTTCGATGATACTGGCGTAATATACAAACAAATCACTTTACTAGGTATAGGAGGGAAGAAAAGTAATTCATCCATTTACGTAAACTAGGAAATATCACGCTTTTGAGTTTGATCATTTTCATTAGGTTTTTGTTTAATCAAAATACAGTACAGTATTAACAATGAGTGTTTTTACTCACGAACTGAGCTGTCCATGTGGACGTATTCATTATGCAGCGTATATTATACTGTCTACAGCACATTAGCGTACACTATAGAGAATGAAGTTAAATTGAAAAATAATCATAATATGGCTATTTAAACACATTTTTTTAAAATGGTGGCCGTTCATTTCGATACAGGCTTCAGTTCTAATGTGCATATTATCGCATTATAGACTATTGTACCTAATTCCAATTACCAGGTTCGTACTTCGTATCAGTAACTCATGTTGAAATAATTCTGTACCTACTCTATAAAAGAGTACCTTACGTACTGTAAATTCAATCTGCACTTCTGCCCGATCAGAAAAGATAAAATTACTCAGACATACTATCTACTGTCCGTCCAAGTGGTTACGTCGTAGAAAGGGAGGAAATCGCGTGACATTTAATTACTTAAGAAGGCCCTTTTATTTAAGTTATTTTAAACAGTTGTATAATATTACGTAGACGTCCAATTCCTAACAGAAATTAATGTTCTCAGAAAAGAGCTAAGACAGCCCAGCCACTAGCTGGCGAATAACAGCTGGTGGGGGAAACCGGAATATGACGTAGGCAAATGGACGACAGTACCTGTGCGAAAATGATTCAATATTGAAAGCTCTTTCGTCACTGGAAAACGCGAACATATTTTTGGAACGTACTGTTTACTATGACCGTAAGGCTACTATGACTGTAAATGCGGTCTTGGATCTGTGTGGAGGACGGTTGAACTTCATTAGTAGAAGGGGTGGGAGTGAAGTACATTCTATCTATAACGAAAACAGTCCATTGTAGATATGAGATGGAACAGATTAGTCATGTAACTGTGAGAAAGACAACTGTTTCCGTGATAGAATGGGACATTGTTTGGCTGTAAACGGTTCCCATTTTGAGCATCTGTTGTCAAGTTTGGGTTAGTGATAGTGTTTTGTTTAGTTTTATGGTCCACTCAACATGATATTACACAATAGTTATTATTTGTCCCAAATTTGAAGTCCACGAAACAAGTTTAATAAATAGTTAAAAGGAACAAAACGAGTGAATGGGTAACATTTCTACACATTAATAGGCCCTACGTAAAATTTAATGGAGATTCAGAACACAGTAAATTCTCTGTGATCCGTTGCTATGTCGTCCGTCCGCTTCGGTCCGGCATTCACGTGATTTCATAGGCCACGCCTTACTGCAAGACGGTACGGAAATTAGTTAACTATCCCTTCATCGTCTGCATAATTGATATGAGTAAATATGATAAGAAAATATTTGTGAACATTTGAATAATACAGTAATTAAATCACCAATATTACAATAGTTACAATCAGTATATTTTTTAATTTATTCCAATTAACATCAAGGGAAGCTTATTTGCCCCTGATGCATTGTAGCAAGCTAATACAGTCACACGTTCTTTTTGGATTTTGAAACTAGGCGCAGTTTTGTATGATGTAGATTCTAAAGTTCTTTTCGGTAAACATTTGATATTTAAACCGGTTTCGTCACAGTTGTATATCTGCTGGAGAGATAATTCTAGTTTACTCACCAAATCTCGGAATGTAGTTTTATATTCTTCAGCTGCAACGGTATCAGCTGATATCCTCTCTCCACAAATTGCAAGTGGACGAACACCATACTTTTCCCTCCATATTGACAACCACCCATCACTAGCAGAGAAATTATCGCCTCCATATTTCTTAAGCATATTAAGCGCTTTCTCTTTCAAAATCGGACCAGATATTGGAGTACCTTTCCTTCTTTGTTCTTGAAACAACAGAAACAGTTCCTTATCGTATTTGAAAACACTAGGCGCTTCAATTTAGGGCGCTTGTCATTAGAGCTCTGGATGCACAATATTCTTCCAATGCAGCCCGATTACGCTTCCAGTCATGAACTGTACTTGTTGGGATACCAGAAATAGTTTCTCCTTCATCCAGCCGCTTCAAAATATCCAATTTGTCTTTTAAAAAATAACTAAACTTCGAGCGTTTATCAGTAAATGTCTTAGAAAGCATAGTGAACTTCTTCCACACACAACCTATGATTTACTGAAAGCACGACGTGTTGCAAATAGGGGGAGGAAAAAAAATGGCGGGGAGGAGGAAGGCACGTACTGTACTGTAAGTAGCCAATAATAATTACTAGACTTCGTGGAATTGCCACGAGAATCGTAATGTTTACATCGCACGCGGTATAGACTGTATGAGAAAGGGGCGTACAAAAAATGAATTATGCCTCTGATGTAAACACTGAGCAGTATACTGCGGTTACAATAAAACTGTATCCTGCATTCAAGAAATATAATAAATGATCATTGAAGTAGGAAATGTCTAAACATGTAAATACACAATTATTTTATAATGAGATATATTAACTTTTAAAATTTAATGTAAGATACTGACATCATTCTTGAATACGTGCATTGCAGTGAAGAGTTACGTACATTTTGAGCGACTGCAAAGTAATCTCCTCCGATGGTCACTTAAACAGTTTTTATATTGGGAAATGTACGTTCAATATCACTCGATGTAATACGTGCATATTTGAAGAACAGAAAGTCACTACTTTTTAGTACACCAACTTCAGACGTCTTGTCGTGACCTGTTACCACATCATTTATAATACGAAATTGTGAATAGGCAGAATTTTTAGCAATAATGTTTTTCAACTTACATTTCACTTTTTCTGAAATTAGTGAATTGTTATTTTGGATAACGGTTTGTGATACTTTATCCACTATATTAAGGGCTTCTGAGAGTTGTAGTTTAGACGATTCTAACAGGGTGATGCTTTTGGACACGATTTTAAAATTATAATCAGTGAACACAATATCTTCCAATTCAGAAGGCAATGATTTTACAGCTGCAACAGCGGAACTCTCTGTGCTATCCAATGCATCAATTACCTCCATTATTTTACTGTAATGTTCTGCATAATTCTTGTCTGCACTGAACAAATGTTAAGCTTTGACTATTCCAACCACAGTAATGCAAAAACAAGTGCTTACATAGGTATACATTAGCTGTAGCTGCTCTATCTATTTGGACCGGTCACAACTCTTAACAAGAACTGCTTATACTACGAGACCGGGCGGTCGCTCACCTCCTCTATACTACCGTACGTCGGCAACCTGATAGCATGCTGCTTGTGGCAATTCAACGAAGTCTAATAATTACCTACCCTACTGTCCCGATGAGAGAGAAGTTACTGTATGTACATTTTAATATTGGGTGCCAGAAAAAAATAAAATCTACTCTCACAGTCTGTATGCTTGAATAACATTTTTCGAACACTGGTACCATATTTTATGGCTTATCTTCAACAGTTTTTGTACGAAACTTCTTTTTTGTAAAATAAAAATTTAAGACGTTATTTGCAATATTCCATACTTATTGTTCCTCCTGTTTATTTATTAAAAGAAATTCTTTAATCACACGATTTAATCCCGCATCCAGCAACGTTCACGTCTGTGTTGTCTACAGTAATGGCAAAAAACCGGACCGACCCTTGTAGCTGATTTCAGAGCCTTGTTCACTCAAAGCACGATAGACTGGTAACTAAGACTTTCGTAGTTCGAATCCTGGCTGGGAAGGAAACTTTTTTTTTGTTCCTTATTCAAATGTAATCCCAATGCTTTTCGATTGCAGCGATATTTTACTACTTAATTAACTTATTATTCCCAGAACATGAATTTTACCAGCAATCGAAAAGTATTGGGAATAAATTTGAATAAGGAACAAAAAAAGTTTTCTTCCCAGGCAGGATTCGAACCACGAAAGTCTTAGTTACCAATCTATCGTGTTCTGGAGTGAACAAGGCTCTAAAATCAGCTACAAGGGCCGGTCCGGGTTTTTTTTTTTTTTTTTTTTTTTGCCACTATTGCACAATATATTCTCTTTTGTGGAAGGAAGGACAGAGGTTTAGTGCTTAGTCGGGCCGTTATGAAATCTGTATTTACGCCTCCTGGACGGCTTTCCAGAGACAAAATTTTAATCCTATATGATTTTATTATGGACGGTAACAGCATCATATCGTCACCACAGTACATATTATAGGCTACTGTTTCAGCTCACCTAGGAATGTGTCTACAATGCTAATTAATTAATGGTCGAAATTGTTGGGTCCGCGTGGTATTTCAGGGCCGTTCAGTAGCATCACAAGAATTTGCAACGTTGCCACATGTATCAGTAATCGGACTGTGTCGTAGGAGACAGGTTAAAATTCTTCTTCCTAAAATTTGTGTATCGTCTGTACACTTGAAAATAGATATAGTATATTTATACAATACTGAATATATCGACCAACACTTTAGAAACGATTCAATTCTTTTGTATATAACATACTTTCTTAGAAGTTGATGACAGAATTAAGAAATTTCTATATAATGTTCTTCACAGGCTATAAGGGGGAAAGGAATTGGCCACATTATCCCATTATCTCTTGGCCTCATAGTGATACCACAGTCTAGTATATACAGTCACGAAGCTCAATACGTAGTAAATATGCATCCATAGATAGTTGCTAACCTCTAGGACCGCTACTATCGCCTCATCACAGACAATGCGAAATAGTACCTGCACAGTCTATTGATTCTAGTACTCTCACAACTCAAGATTCGTGATTGTATATTTTTAGTAGGTTATTTTATGACGCTTTATCAACAGCTTAGGTTATTTAGCGTCTAAATTAGATGAAGGTGATAATGACGGTGAAATGAGTCCGAGGTCCAACACCGAACGTTACCCAGCATTTGCTCATATTAGGTTGAGGGAAAACCCCGGGAAAAACCTCAACCAGGTAATTTGTCCCGCTCGGGAATCGAACCCGGGCCACCTGGTTTCGCGGCTAGACGCGCTAACCGTTACTCCACAAGTGTGAACTCGTGACTGTATATACTAGACTGTGGTGATGCCTTGATGGTGTCACTTGTGGGATCCAGACCTGTCTTAGGACAGATGACTAAACAACAACTGGCTATTATAATCTTTTAAAAGACAAATCTCAATTTTATGGAGGTTATACAAATACGTCACGAATACGACATTGCGTGACACTAATAGTCAACAATACCATATTATAATTAGCCTTTACCCAAGATGGCTGACTAGCTACATGTTGTGCTCTGAGCAGTTTTGAGGTTATGTATGACGAATCCACAAAGCAGCCATGGAGGAATGCATTTCTCCTTGGCGACAGAGAGGCAGTGCTCAATGGTGACAGCATTCAGAGTGACCAACCTTCTGCAACTTATCGTTTTTAAGATTAAGGAATAAATCATGCCAATTAAAATGGTTTAGCGTTATTAAATATAGATTTTTCTAATATTTTGATTTTAATATCTTTCATATGTATCCAATTTAGTTGGTTCTTCATTTTGGAGGTTTACAATTTTTTTCCTTACGTTTGTGACTTTGATTCATTGTTATTGTCAATTTTTTAAAATTAGGATGCATAATAATTTATTCTTATTTTGTATAACGTGTAGTTAATCGAAACAAATCATTTTAATACCTAAAAACAAAGACGTAACTCAGTTAAATAATTATTATAACACAGTTTCCAGTAATTCTAACTTTCTCTATAACTATATACAAGGCGCAAAATAGAACTTTCAACAATAGTAACCAGCTTGTACATCTGGGCATTTGCATGTGGCTGTATCAAGAACACGTTCGCAAGATGCTGTAAAAATACAAGTAACGTGAAGTAATAGGACTGTCTTTAAAAAAACAGTGTTTTTACGAGAACCGTGGTCTACAAAGGGGCATTTCTGGTTGAGGTGAGTGAAATATTGTTCCTATATTTTTCTCATGTATTTATTGGTTTACTACTACTACGATGGCATCACAGCCCAAAGTCGAGCCTTAGCCTCCTCAGTTTTCTTCCTCCAACTGTCCCTGTCCTGTGCTAATCTCCTCCAGGCAGTTGTTCCGAGATAGTCCTGAGAATCGATCGTTACCGCATCTATCCATCTATTTTTGGGTCTTCCAATTGGTCTTTTACCATGTATTTTCCCTTCTAAGATCTTCTTTGGTATTCTGTTCCCTTCCATCCGATACACATGTCCAGCCCATTCAAGCCTCCTTAATTTGATGAAAGTAACAATATCGAAACTTCTATATAATTTATATAGCTCGTTATTATAACGTATTCTCCACTGCATATTTTCTTGCACCGGTCCAAAAATTCTTCTGAGTATTTTGCGTTCAAATATACCTAGTTGAGCTTCTGTCTCCTTAGATAATGTCCAAGTTTCGCTTGCATAATAGAGAATACTTCTAATAATTGTTTTGTATATTTTAAGTTTCGTTTCCTTGTGCACACAGTTAGATTTCAATATTGCGCTTAATGCAAAATAGGCCTTATTGGCTGCAGTGATTCGACTCTGTACTTCAATTAATTCGTTATTGTTACTTGTCATTACTGTTCCAAGATATTTAAACTTCTCAGTTTCTTCAAACATGTTTATCGTCAGATTAGGAGGGTTGTATATATTCTGTTTATTCCTTATTTGTGTCATCCGTTTGGTTTTGCTTGCATTAATCTGCAACCCGAGTTTAGAAGCTCCTTGTTCCAGGTCTTCATACACTTCTTCTATTGCTGTCAACGACCGTCCCATAACATCCAAGTCATCTGCGTATCCTACTATTTGAACGCTTTATTTTATTGGTTTCTATAATTATTATTATAGTCAGTTATTGTACTACATATTGATACTCAAACGGCTACTCATTGTTATGATAATGTTTACCATTAGCTAGACTTTGGTTTTCAGCGTTATGAGGAGTGAGGGTCAACCTACTAATTATTCGGGAACTTTGGGCAACGGACATGAAAGAGATATTATTGCAGTCTCTATAATTCCCATTGCGCAATTTAGAATAAAATTATACTTAATATACAGAATTAAATATGCTTACCCAATTATTCGGAGGAATCCTGTTGCCTGACTCATCGAGTTTACCATCATGCCACGTGTAAAAATCCGTGTAAGGATCTATTTTGTGCAGAGACTTTAAGAACCAATCGTGTTCGTCACTAGAGTGGTTTGGGACGAAGTCCATAATAATTTTAACGTCTATGAGAGAACAAACAAGAACACAGATCAGAAAATCATTTACCGTCACTAATTTTGTTAGCAAGTGTTTATGACAGAAAAGCCTCTTCCTTAATTTTGTTTCTTTTGATACTGTACAAGTTACATTTTAACTTGTCTTTAGAATATGCCGTTAGGAAAGTCCAGGAAAACAGAAATTGGAATTAAATGAGTTACACCACTTGCTTGCCTATGACGTGGATATGTTAAGAAAAAATCAACAAACTATTAGGGAAAACAAGGAAATTTTACTTGACACAAGTGAGGATATAGCTTTGGAAGTAAACCCCGAAAAACAAAGTATATGATTATATCTCGCGACCAGAACATAGTACGAAATGGAAATATAAAAATTGCAAATTTATCCTTTGAAAAAGTGGAAAAATACAAGAAAAATTCAACGATGACAAATATAATGAGGAAATTAAACGCAGAATAAACATGGAAAATGCCTGTTATTATCCGGTTGACAAGTTTTTATCATTCAGTCAGTTCTCGAAAAAGCTGAAAGTTAGAATTTATAAAATAGTTATATTACCGGTTATTCTGTATGGTTATGAAACTTGGACTCTCACTCTGAGAGAGAATCAGAGATTAAGGGTGTTCAGGAATAATGTCCTTAGGAAAATATTTAGGGCTAAGAGAAATGAAGTTACAGAATAATGAAGAAAGTTGCACAACGAAGAACTGCACGCATTGTATTCTTCACCTAACATAATTAAGTAGGAACATTAAATCCAGACGTTTGAGATGGGCAGGGCAGGCAGCATGTATGAGCGAATCCATAATGCATGTACAGTGTTAAGGCTGGTTCACAATAAACCGGGAAGGAGAACCAGAATGAAAACGAGAAGCAGAGGACGTGAATATGAAAATTTTTGATTCACAATAAACCGAGAACGTAGACGACTATGCATATCGATATACATGTCTATAACGATATATAAAGTCGATATTACGTATTCTGGTGTTATTTATGTATAATTGACCAATGGCGTTCTCTCATGAGTACAAGGCAGCCAACATAAACACATGTTAACCTACTTTGAAATTTCAACTGAAACATTTCATTAGGTACGGTACTATAAATATGCCCATGCATCTTTATTATGACAATCTATTTTAAGTCTACCATAACGTAAAATAAGTAGAGAAGAAACATTTGTAATAGAACAAAAATGAACAAAACAGTAGTTATTGAATTGAAGCATGAATATGTAGTGTGTAATACAACCAATACAGTAATAAAATATGATTCACTTACGGTCGGTGTTCAAAGATGCAGCTATTGAAAGCCAGGTATTCTTCTCCTTTTCTCATCTTTATACGAGACGCGCCGCTTATCGTAAACGTGAGGATTTTCCTCAACACTCAATATTAGAATCTCATCAAATAAAAGTTGCTCCACGATGCACAGCACAGAACAAAATAACGCATAGGTTATGTCACGATCTTCTTGCTACAAAATATACACGCCAAATAGCTTTTAGATGACAATAGAATGAATCTAGTGGGCTGTGATCGGAAACGTGAACCCCAAAGTTGAAACTTGGCCAACTCTCCGTTCCCGATCCTGGGCTCCGGCAAGCTTTTCGTTAATTGTGAATGCTCACATTTAAATTTATACATTTTAACAATTTTACCGTTTTCATTCCGATTCTCGTTTCCGGTTTATTGTGAACCAGCCTTTAGTTGGAGGACGTGAGGGGAAAAGATCTTTGGGGATGCCGAGACGTAGCTGGGAGGATAATATAAAAATGGATTTGAGGGAGGTGGGATATGATGCTAGGAACTGGATTAATCTTGCTCAGAATAGGGGCCGATGGCGGGCTTATGTGAGGGCGGTAATGAACCTCAGAGTTCCTTATGAGCCGTTTCTAAGTAAGTAAGTAAGTAAGATATCATACAATTACTGTTTAATTTCACTAATCAATAGACTAAAATTATTATTATAATCATAAAGTAAGAGGCTGAAGTTTTTAATGCTGATTTTTTTTTCTAAAATTTTGTTTTCCATTTACTTGTAGCATAAACAGCTGCTTACACTGCTACAATATTAAACAAATGTAGTAAATCTTCTACCGCGTTGTCTTGGTGTTATTGGCTGACGTTTCGACCGCTGTGTTGTGGCCATCTTCAGAGCAGTTGTTGGATAAGGAAATAGTCTGCCAGTACTTATATATATAGTAGTCTCGATGGGAGGGAATACTTGCTGTGAACTGCTCTGAAGATGGCCACAACACAGCGGTCGAAACGTCAGCCAATAACACCAAGACAACGCGGTAGAAGCCCTGAAGCTTATCCACACACCATGTACACCAGCCGCGGAAGCCTATGCGAACACATAGTAAATCTTCGTTTGTACGGTCCACATTTATATATTTTTCACACTTATTCCTTTGTTTCGGAGGTTCCGACAAAATTCCTATAGGGTAAATTAGGGTCTGTTGGACAGTCGGGCATGTTGAACACTTTGTACTTTAACGTGTTACCTCGTCACTTGTGGGCACCACATTCTGCTAGAAGTCAATGACGGAAGTAGCTACTGTGGTTCCCACAAGTGACGAGGTAACACGTTAAAGTACAAAGTGTCCAACATGCCCGACTGTCCAACAGACCCTAATTTACCCTACAGTACTCTACACGTTAATTTATTTCGGATATGCGTTTTTCATTTATTGGTTTTTTGCACTTACACCATTTATTTTAAATCCCACGATATTGGAAACGTCATTTATATGTTCTAAATTAGTTCTCCTCGAAATTATGTTTCCTGTAAAAATGTAAGAACGTGAAAATATAGGACATGTTCATTGTTAAATGGCCCACTTTGAATTTTGTTGCCCATGCTTGCTTCTTATGTCCTTTAATGACGCTGTTACTGCTTTGGAGACAGTGAAACGTTTCTAGTAACTGTTGTCGTAATGTGAAGGGATGGTTTATTCCTTAGGAGCGAGTTTTCAAATTAACTATCATCTTTCAAAAATAGTTAATCATATGTTATTAAATTAAGATTACACGGTAAGAACAAGTTAAGTCAATTTCGAAAAATTTAATATTTTCTGAATTGGAGTTAGAAATGTGATATATCAGCCAGATTTGTTCAAGAATGCGTTATAAATTTGAGCACTGTGTTATAGACTTAAAGTTAACTTAACTATGAAGGTTTAAATTTCTCTTGTGACTATCTTACTAAATCTATTTAACTATTTTCCCCTATAGTTTTCAAATGTCAATTCAGTTGTCTCGGGCTGGTAATGATGCACCCAAGACTCAACATCTGCGACTATTCGGGCTAGCATATCGTTCCCTTCAACCTGTCTGCACGGATCAATTCGCCAACGTGTTGTACATTTGCTTCCGTGGCAGTCTCCGCTGACCGACTAACTTGGTATTCGATACTTGTCCACTCTTTAGAGAACGTGTCTACGGTGGATAATTAACGACTCAGATAGATCTCTGAGGTATCATAGACCATCATCAGATGTCGTATAGTAATGGAACTTGTTGGCTGGAGAGGAATTCATGGTGAAGCAGAAAGGTAGCAAAGTCGGCATGCAACTCATTCCATAACGGGTGCACCAAAACCCTACTTGGGTTGCAGTGTTTAGGAATAAACCTATCCCAAGCAGTAATTGCCAATTGCAATGAGAATGAACTAACCATTTTCTTTTGCTAAGGATACAAGGTTGTCGAAATCGCCCAGAGTGCCAAATACTGGATCTACGTCTGTAAAATTGCTGATGTCGTAACCAAAATCAGCATTAGGTGATGGATAGATTGGTGAAAGCCATATTGCTCCAACTCCGAGATCCTTGATGTGGCCAAAACGCTCTATAATCCCTGTAACAACAAAGAATCAAAATAAAGAATAGGAAGAACACAGAATAAAACATAGCATCAGCTACTGAGGCTCGTTATGACCAGATGAAAAACGTTGACTTGTTCTGAAAGTGTCCCACAAACAAGGAACCAACCCACAAAACAAGTTTAATGCCTCAACAATTAAATAATTCTAACGATCCATATTTTGAACAAAGTTGCTTTGTATGATACGCTTTTGGTTAAAGCAATAAGTATGTAGGTATATTTACTTGTGAATTTATCACTCACGTTTAACTTTAAAGTGCATTTTTCTCAGTTTAGATATAATGTGGATTGGGTCCTTTCTGCAAAATGTGGTCCAATTACATTCTCCTCATTTCAAATTACGTAATAACTACAGAGTGGGTCAGGACCTCTGCGACAAACCCAGAACAGCGACAGATCTTGCAATGAAGACTATTCCATGTGAAGAAATTCATGTTCTCTGACCGTCGTTTAGGAGCTATGCGTCGTACTAATAATATTAAAATACAGGCCTAACCAACTTCTAAGAAACTAATTTGGCTATTAGGCTATAACAAAGAACACACTGGGAAGTTTCGTGTTTTGCGCAATTATGATAAGTTTTAACTTACACTCACTTGAAAGTCTCCTGTTGTTTAAAATCCTGGGACAGTCAAGAGTTGCAGAATTCTTGCAATAGGAAGATCATGACCTGTCCTTGATTCTTCAGTCAGCAATAGTACCAGTAACGTAACATAAATATCATTTACGACGACGATGTCATTTGTGAATCTGTAGTAAGGCCATAGGGCCTTCTCTTACACTCTACCAGGTCACAAAGTATACAAGCAGTTTAAAATTTAACAAATAATTAAAGAACAGAATACTAATATATTACAAAAAAAATAATAATAGCATAATAAAATCGACACTAAACAACATGAAAATAATACCATAACAGAAAAAAAGAAAGTAAAATACATTGGAATATAGTGAAAGCAACTCATTTAGTACAAATGCTTAATATGGAAAAACGTAAGGAAGAATAGGTATATCAAAATGGAATGTAATAAATAATAATGAAAAAGAAAAGAAATACGAAAATTAAATAAAATTCGCGATAAAAAGGCTATGATAATAAATTCATCGGCTGATAAAGAGAAGAAAAAGGGGAAAGGAAGGAAAAAGTAATATATAGCCTATACTTTTACAAAACTATGGCAGAGAAAAGGGCTTATAACTGAAAGGAATCTAATTCAAAAAGTGCAATTTTAATTTATTTTTGAAACTAGACAATGTCCGACAGTCTCTGACATGTTGTGGTAGAGAGTTCCAGAGATGAGCTGCAGAGACGGTGAAAGATGAAGAGTAGAAGGATGTTCTGTATTTAGGAGTGTGATATGGTGTGTTGAGCGAGTATCTATTTCGTGATATGAGGACAAATGTTAAAAACAAGAAGCTAGATAGCTAGGGTTAGAGGTTTGAAGAATATTGAAGAGTATAGTGAGAGAGTGAATAGTTCTTCGCTCTTTGAGACAGACCTAGGACAGCATATTTAGTGAAGGTGTGATACGGTCAGATCTACGGACGTTGCAAATAAATCGAACGCATGCATTATGAACACGCTGTAGTCTGTCTGTCAGTCTCATGTTAAGGTCAGTGTAGAGAGTGTCACAGTAATCAAAATGAGGCATCAAGTAAAAATCTAACGAATTTTCATTGTTTATCAAATATTTTCTTGGCAACCGTGGTTAATGTTCAATGGTATCTTAATTTCCAATCCTCAGAAACTCGACGAGATCGTCCCAAGACCGGTCATTGGCAGTCTTGGCCCAGTCTCAACGAAATCCTGAGAAAATCTCAAGTGCGTCTTGGAAACTAGACTATGTATACGAATTCTGTGTCGTTGTCTCGAGACAAGTCTCAAACTCGACTGTGGATACGTGTCATCTATAGTACTTAATTATGAAATGAATTATTCATTTATTCCTTCAAGTACCCATGTAGACAGATTACAGAGAAAAAAATGGATAAAACTTAACGAAAGTTTCAACATCTAACACCACTTGCTTAACAACGGCAATGATTTACACCACACTATTCTAACGTCACTTTCTTAGCAAAGGTTAGACTCTTGCACTGATACGGTCGGTATTTGCTAGAGGGCTAGACCTACATTCTTGCATTAAATATTTCTCTTATTACAGGCCCATACTAACTGAATAGTGAATTCCAGAAACTCCCACATGTAACAAGTTTTCTCAAATTCAGTTTTTCATATTGTTGTAATATTCATAGAAAGGTCTTTTATGTAGAACAGAAATCCTACACCTCCAATTCTCAGCGTACATTTCACATCGGCAATAAGTTACAGTGAATTGCAAGAAATTGTAGGAACGCCACAAATCCAGGGCATATGTAAATTTTATTAGAAACTAAAGAAAAAAAATGCAGTTTTCTTATCCTTGTTTTTTTTTATAGGTTTAAAGGAATTTTAAGAATTAAATGTGCCATTCATATAATTTTGCATTTTTGTGTGTTTTTCTACTTTTTTAATTTCTTGGCTTAAATATACATTTAAAACATTTATAAGATTAAAAAGATTGTCTTTCTCCGTCTTCTTCACCTAAAATTATTTTAAAGAAATACAATAATTGTTACTAGTCGTGAATTGCAGAAACTCAATATGTCCAGCCAATTCAGATTTTTTTTTCAGAAAATATTAAAGAAAAAATTTTGGTTCAGACACTTTTTTCCTTGAAATTAGTCAAATCTGCTTTACCTGTAAAACTAGATTTACATAATATATACGTTACTGTAGGCATGTTAACAGAAAACCACAATTCCAAGTCACACAGAATTTGTATTGTATTGTATTTATTAACATTCCATGGTATTCATACATTGCTTACAGCTAGAATATGGAAAAAGTCAAAAAAACTTAATACTATTATAAAGTCTTAATTTATAGTATCAATCTAGATGAAAAAGGGTAAACTAGGGTCTGTTGGACAGTCGGGCATGTTGGACATTCCGTACTTTAACGTGTTACCACGCCACTTGTGGGCACCACATTCAGCTAGAAGTCAATGACGGAAGTAGGCACGAGTGGGGCTACTTCGTCACTGACTTCTAGCAAAATGTGGTGCCCACAAGTGGCGTGGTAACACGTTGAAGTACAGAGTGTCCAACAGACCCTAGTTTACCCTATATACAGACGAGATTTACAATATAGTCTACTAGTACAACACGTGGTTTTAGTATTAATTCACGGCCGTGATCAATTTCATGGAGCGTTATTGAATATCATGAATTCACTTACAAAATAGAAGGCGTGAGAAATTAGGTACTTCTTTAATTTGGCCCTAAATAATTTTATGTTTTGAGTTTCATTTTTTATATCGATAGGGAGGCTATTAAAAATTTTTACTGCCATATAACGCACTCCTTTTTGATAGCACGATAGACTTGCCGATGGATTATGAAAGTCATTTTTTGACGTGTATTTATGCTATGAACTGTTGAATTAGTGTATTTATGCTATGAACTGTTGAATTAGTTACAAAGTTTTCACGATTACATGCAAGGAAGATTATTAATAAAATACATACTGACAAGCCATGGGCATTATTTGTAGTTTTTGAAAATAGTCCTACACGATTCCCTATACTTGGCACCTACTATTATTCTAATTACTCTTTTTTGTAATAGAAATGTACTGTTACTATCTGTGGAATTCCCCCAGAATATTATTCCAAAACTCATTACCGAGTGGAAATATGCAAAGTATATTGTTTTTAAGGTATTGATATTTACCATCTTTTGCATAGATCTAATAGCAAAACAAGCTGAATTTAGTTTGGGGGTAAGTTCTTTAATATGATTTTTCCAATTTAACATACTATCGATTTTTAAGCTCGATATGGGTCTCTGGCGTCTCGTCAGCCCACGCGAGTTGTGTGGATATAAAGGGAAAAATTGTCGGGTGGAGTTCCTGGGTAGCTCAGTTGGTAGAGCGTTGGTAGGGTTCAACCACAGTTCCGAGATCGATACCCGACCCCGGAACAATTTTTCCCTTGAAATTATTCAAATGTGCTTTACAGAGAGCTTTACCTGAAAAACTAGATTTGCATAAAACATCAATTTCCACAAAAATATGAGTTGTGCCCTTTCTGAAATAAAGGATTGAATTATTACTAGAAAAAAGTGGACATTAACAGAAGATATCACACAAATTTTCCATAATCTGAAAATAACTGCATTTACGTTTTCAATAAAACATTATTCATAGAACAATAAGGTACTATACTATTTCAGAAAAAGAGGAAGACAAAGGAAAACTGAAACAAATTTCCTACCCTTAAGATCTCCAATGCCATCCCCATTGCTGTCCTTGAATGATCGAGGATAAATATGATAAATGACTGCAGTTTGCCACCAATCTAACGTCGGTTGTGGCATTTCGGGAAAAGGTGTTGCAACAGCTGTACCAATTACTGCTATTAAATGCCATGACAACATCGTCAGTGAATTTGTGCACAAAACTGTTTCGAGAACTTCCTGTAAAGTAATACAGTCCTAAAACTGTGTCACGTATAATTACCTAATGCATTTCACTTTGCTATTTCTTTATCACTTCAGTTTGCTGTGAGAACAATGAGTTTCATTTAGATCGTACGCCCAATTTACAAATTAGAATGAACCGCGAACATAAATGTTTCAGAAACCTTGACAGTTCATATAATATCTTAATAAATTATATTTAACACGTAAGTAAGGAATATTTTCAGAAGAATTCTTAACAATACCACAGTCTCTGGATTGAACAAATTGAAATCACTTTCTCATTTAAAATTAATAATCCACAACTCATTTTGTAAACTCTCTGCAACCTGTAAATGCCCTTGCCTGAAAGAATCTGTAGATGTGAAATACCTGGGAATTATTGTTGATCAGCACTTGAAATGGGATAGACAAATCACCTTTTTATGCAACAGGATACGTAAAACAATTTACAAATTTGTAAACCTTCGCCATTACTTGCCTACTCATGTATTACGTTTGGTTTATTTGGCTCTAGTTGAATCTGTTATCCAATATGGTATAATTGGATGGGGAGGCATTACAAAAACTGCTCTTTTTCCTCTAATTATGTTGCAAAAACGTATAATCAAAATTTGTTTGAAAAGGCGACTGGATTATCCAACAAATTTGATCCATTCTGAATTGAATGTTTTTAGAATTGACCAAATTTATAAATACTCTTTAATGAAATTCTATCATAAAAATAGAACGAAATTTTTAGCTCAGCCACATGCTCATAATACGAGACGAAATGAAATTCTTAAATTAGTTGAACCTAAATATTTCACATCTGCTGCTTTACTACACAGTACAAATTATGGTCCACGGCTATATAATTCGATAATAAAATTTCATCCAGAATTGACTGCTTTAAGCAATGAAATTTTCAGATCCAGAATTAAAAAATTTATATGACAGACTTCCCTGTATATATATATATATATATATATATATATATATATATATATATATATATATATATATATATATTATGTACCATGTATTGTAAAACAAGTTTATTTCTATCCTAAGTGTATTTTTCTATTTTATCTTGGTTACTATATCAACATGACGTGCACTAATTATACTACTAATAATAATTTAATATTAATCCATCAATCTAAACATCGTCTCTTTTTTCACTCAGTTATTATTAGTATTATTATTTACTAATTTTATTACAATCTTTATGTGAGCTTTTTTCTTAAGTATCTTGTCTACAAAGTATGTGTATCTATGTAACGGAACTGTCCCCGAACACGAGCTTTGCTCTTTCGGGGTATTTTAATGTAACGTTTTTATGTATATGTTATTATTAAATAAATAAATAAATAAAAAAAAATAAATTTATATATCACCATCATCATCATCATCATCATCATCATCATCATCAACATCGTACTGATTTCCGACAAGGGAATTACCGACTTATCTCTCTTCTAGGTTAGTACAGATCATAAAAAAAATTCAAGAGGAAAGCTATTACAGTAGAATCTCGATTATCCGTCACCCTATTAACCGATTGGCGGATTATCCGACTCTCTATTTCTCGATCTTTTTTTTTTCTTCAGAAATAAATAACTTATTTGAAGTACTGTTTTGTACATCATATTAGTAGGTTCTACATATTCTTTTGCTAGAGAGTGTTATTACAAGCCTTTATCGTTACACAACATTATCTACTGTTCGAATTTCAGTTCTATAATATAACTTGTATAGCATATACAATGTCTTCCACGGGTGTTATCAGGAAACGTGTTGTGCTAAGTATCGAAAAAATGGAAATAATTGGTTTGATAAAGAGAAACTGTGGCTCATCTTGGATCAGAATACGAGATTGGAGTTACAACTGCGCGATTTAATAAAAAAACAAGGGCAAAGTGTAAAAAAGTATGTAAATCTACAACATGAGACCTCCTTAATACCTGTCTTTCCTGAGACAGTAATTACAAATGGCTTCCTTGCCCCTTAAAAACCCGTCGTTGACAACCAGACTTAAATTAGTGAACTTGTGATTCACTACCTAGCGAGTTAAATACAAGACTATAGAGGAAATTACGCAATCTTTCATTGTACGGATTATCCGATTTTTTGGATCAACCGTTCAGTCCATCCCTTTCATTACCACGGATAATAGATGTTCTAGTGTATTTCTCTGTATGAAAACAAAGAGATGAAAACTAGCGTTTTTTTTTTATTCCGCTCAACACACATTTTTATATATTAGAAATAAATTAAACGACTTCATAAGAAATTTCACTAGCATATTAAAACTATTTTTAGTAGGTCATTTTACGACGCTTTATCAAAATCACACACATATGTAAAATAATTTTTATGAAAATTCACACACTAAAAAGAATTCGAAATTTCCTTCCGTTGCTTCTCAAGAAGAATTTAGTGCAGTCGCTCTTGATGCCTCATTTTGATTACTGTGACACTCTCTACACTGACCTTAACATCAGACTGACAGACAGACTACAGCGTGTTCATAATGCATGCGTTCGATTTATTTGCAACGTCCGTAGATCTGACCGTATCACACCTTCACTAAATATGCTGTCCTGGGCCCGTCTCAAAGAGCGAAGAACTATTCACTCTCTCACTTTACTCTTCAATATTCTTCAAACCTCTAACCCTAGCTACTTAGCTTCTCGTTTTCAACATTTGTCCTCATATCACGAAATAGATACTCGCTCACAACACCATATCACACTCCTAAACACAGAACATCCTTCCACTCTTCATCTTTCACCGTCTCTGCAGCTCATCTCTGGAACTCTCTACCACAACATGTCAGAGACTGTCGGACATTGTCTAGTTTCAAAAATAAATTAAAATTGCACTTTTTGAATTAGATTCCTTTCAGTTATAAGCCCTTTTCTCTGCCACAGTTTTGTAAAAATTTAGGCTATATATTTCTTTTTCCTTCCTTTCCCCTTTTTGTTCTCTATATCAGCCGATGAATTTATTATCATAGCCTTTTTATCGTGAATTTTATTTAATTTTCGTATTTCTTTTCTTTTTTATTATTATCTTATCACATTCCATTTTGATACATCTATTCTTCCTTACGTTTTTCCATATTAACCATTTGTACTAAATGAGTTGCTTTCATTATATTCCAATGTATTTTACTTTCTTTTTTTTTTTCTATTATGGTATTATTCTCATGTTGTTTAGTGTCGATTTTATTATGCTATTATTATTATTTTTTTGTAATATGTTAGTATTCTGTTCTTTAATTATTTGTTAAATTTTAAACTGCTTGTATACTTTGTGACCTGGTAGAGTGTAAGAGGAGGCCCTATGGTCTTAACTCTGCCAGTATAAATAAAGAATTATTATTATTACATCTTAGGTTATTTAGCGTCAGAATCAGATGAAGGTGATAATGCCGGTGAAATAAGTCCGGGGTCCAGGACCGAAAGTTACCCAGCATTTGCTCATATTGGGTTGAGGGAAAATCCCGGAAAAAACCTCAATCAGGTAACTTTCCCCAACCGGGTATCGAACCCGGGCCAACTGGTTTCGCGGCCAGACTCGCTAACCGTTACTCCACAATTGTGGACTAAAACGCTTTTGAAATTATTATAATATGCAGGCCGGATGGTAACCTCTGCACCAAAATAAAACTGGAAATAACTTAGATCATGAGGAGAGATCTGAAAATCTGAATAAGTTTTTTCACTAACATTCACCGTTTTAGAGGAAATCGTTGTTTCTATGAGCGTATTCCGAATCTCACCGGTGAGCAATCCGATGGCATCACGGTGTTCCGAATTCCACCGATGACGTCACTGATGCTCCACCGGTGCCATCAGCTTGCAGAGGTGGTGGCAGTCTCCATCAGCCGCCATCAGTGAATCTGATCGGTTCTTGTATAGGGCGGGAATTAGCAGACGAATAACATCGTGCACTGTTGTGTCATGGCGGTGTGTTCTGTTGTATTGTTTGTAATGAGCACAACGTAAAAACAATATGTTAATGGCTTATGAGCGAACGGACCATTTATTACTACCGGTTCAAGAAATAAGTTGTTTATGATCTCTTTTCTTTGAACGAGATGGCAGTACGGAAATTTCGCAAAATTTTGCTAGCGTAGCACAGATAACAACTTACACAGTCGCCATGACAGCCATCGATCCTTCCAGCAGTTTTGTTCCTATTCCGCTGCAGCGTGACGTCATTGTTGTCCACCGGTCCGGTGAGATTCGGAATACGCTGTTTGAAGCATTTGGCAACAGCACGGTTACTCTAGCAAGCGCGGTGTGCACTACTTACCTTCCCCTCCCCCCTCTACTGTACTACTCAGTCATTGACGCGCGGCAGTGCGCCGCGTTGCAAGATTTATTTTAACCATTTTCTCAATATTATTCAATTAAAATTCGTGGCTAAACGGTTTAATTTGCAAAAAAAAAAAAAAAAAAAAAAGCATTCAAGACATTAACGGTTCAGATTATTTTTACCTATCATCATCTGCTTATATAGCAATCAGCCATTTCTCTCCAGCCATTACCGCAATGGAGCGCTGCAAACATTGAGCAAAGACTATTTTCTTTTCCTGCTTAACGATACTTCATCGAAGGAAAAGTGCAATAAAAGTGTTGTTATATTTAACATGTAGAATCATTTCTTAAATGTTGGTGCATCGGTTTCCTTCCACTGTGTATATGAAAACAGATTTTAAAATTTATAAGAATATGAGTAGCTAATAGAGATTAATAATACCATAGAACTATAGATAGTATGAAAGCTGAAAGTTCAAGGAGAAACTACAAACAATTTCATATCAAAGATATTCGCATACGTGTAGAAAAGTGGCCATTTAAAAACTGAATGGTCCTCGATCTTTACATACTTCCACTCGGTAATGAGTTTAGGAATAATATTCTGGGGAAATTCCACAGATAGTAACAATATATTTCTATTACAAAAAAGAGTAATTAGAATAATAGTAGGTGCCAAATCTAGGGAATCGTGTAGGACTATTTTCAAAAAACTACAAATAATGCCCATGGCTTGTCAGTATATCTTTTCATTAATAATCTTCCTCGTATGTAGTCGTGAAAACTTTGTAACTAATTCAACAGTTCATAGCATAAATACACGTCAAAAAATGACTTTCATACTCCATCGGCAAGTCTATCGTGCTATCAAAAAGGAGTGCGTTATATGGCAGTAAAATTTTTTAATAGCCTCCCTATCGATATAAAAAATGAAATTCAAAACATAAAATTATTTAGGGCCAAATTAAAGAAGTACCTAATTTCTCACGCCTTATATTCTGTAGGTGAATTCATGACATTCAATAACACTTCATGAAATTGATACTAAAACTATGTGTTGTACTAGTAGACTATATTGTAAATCTTGTCTGTATATATTTCATCTAGACTGTGACTATAAATTAAGATTTTATAATAGTATTAAGTTTTTTGACTTGTTCCATATTTTAGCTGTAAGCATGTATGAATACCATGGAATGTTAATAAATACAATACAATACAATCTTCTTACAGCTGTCTGCCACTTTTAGAATAATTAGTTTCTTGCGACAAAATTTTCAGAGTGTAAGATTACTATGAAGTAACTAACGAGCAAACATTCTTATGGAGGCAGATAAAAAAGTTAATTTATTTTCTTCCACCATGTTAATAATGTCAAAAGAAGTGCTTATACAAATTTTGGGCACTCGACCGCAATTACAAGGCAGTCTAGCAAGTGATTTTCCCTGGGACTGTTTAAAGAAAAATGCACAATTTTCTGGAAAGATTTATTGAAACAGATACAGCAATTGTTGCGCTATTTGTCAACATATTCCCTACTGGAAATGAGATATTCGTCATACAATGGGATTAATAATTTTTGTATCCTCGTGTCGTAGAAGTCAGCCGCCTGGGATCGGAACCAGCGTTTGACAGCCGTCTGCACCTCTCTATCGATCCCATGATATGACAAATCTTCAGTTCCGGTGAAAAATATGTTGTAAAATATCTCAGCAGTTGCTGTGTCTGTTCCAATAATTTTTCTAATGAAATTGTGTTTTCTTTCTGATAACGACCCCTGGCGAACTTATTTTTTACGGCCCTCATTATTGCGGTCGAGTGGCCAAAATTTGTATAAGCACTTCTTTTGACATTATGAACATGGTGAAAGAAAAAAATTTAAATTTTTTATCTGCCTCCATTAGAATGTTTGCTTGTAAGACACGAGTAGTTGAGATTAATATAATTAATTTCTAAACAAATTCTGTAGTCAGAAAGAAGTAAGCGATTGCGCAATGTATGAGAAACGAGATTTGTTATGAAGCAACAATTACGATTTGTTTCTCTTCTTGGTAACCTTACGCACAGAAAACTTTATATTATATTGTCGAAACTATTAATTACATATATGTACTGTAGTTAAATATAATGCTATTTGGAGGTACCGTACTAAAATTTGATGTCTGATTTGCGTTGCTTTTTTTAAAGAAAGAATGAAAGTCAGTGATGGAATAATTTTACAAATATACACGCGGCACATATTAAGTATTAATTATTCAGTAACATAACAGTAGGCCTATATATTGCTTAATTACGTATTTGGGTGAGCTAGGGTAATGTATAAGCGGTAACAGTTATAATTATGTAGTGCATAATACTCCATATTGAATAATTAACAAACCAATATCTTTAGCATGATTTGTGGTTTGTAGGCCATCTAAAATCCCAAACTCCACCCCTCTGAGCGCGAGATCTTATATACTCGGTCAGTTATGGCCGAATGTTACCAGTGGCGGCTCGTGATAAAATATTATGTGTGTTCACAATTTTGTGTTCCAAAATCGAAGAGAATTTGAAATCGTACGTTTTTAGCTTAATATGAAATGTCATGATTCAATGTTTCACTGTCAAAAAAACCGTATATAAATTCAAAACAACATATAATAATAATAATAATAATAATAATAATAATAATAATGATAATAATAATTGTCTGGTAGCTGTATATGATTCCGCGGACAACTGACTATAAAACAATTTCACATCAATCAAGATAACTTTTAAAATATTTTGTTATTGACATGAATTAGAATCAGGCCTGATTAAGTGTACTGGTACAATCAATAAAAATATACTGACAAGGTTTGGTATGCTAGTACAGTATATAATTAGTAGAGCAGCTACAACAACAAAATAATGATGATGATGATGATGATATGATGATAATAATAATAATAATAATAATAATAATAATAATAATAATAATAACATAAACCCCACCTACCTTTTACTTTCTTTTAGAGAAAAGATAGACTGCGTAGTTCGTCCCAGGGATCCTCCCCTGCCAACAAAAAAGTGCTCGCTGTAGTCTACATACTACAAAAATGTAATCTGCAATCTTCTGTCTTGAAGGAACTGCGTCGGTCTTCTTATTCTCTACCGTCTTTGAATATTTTAGAATAATCTCCTTCAATACAGACATATTTCTCTATATAAGTAAAACATTTCATTTTCTTCTTTCCGTACAGTAACTTACATCAATCATTTTATTTTATCCTACAGAAACAAACATTTACAGACAAAGCAAAATCGACTGTCTGATTTACCTTACAATTTCTCATACCAATAAGTTCTTAAGTCACACTTATTAAATTAAATTTAGCGAAGTAATACTTATCAACCGGCTATGAATACCGTAATCGTATAAGTCAAGATGTTCCAGTAAGTATAACTTAACAAAGTCTTACTTATTGAACAAATAAGTCACCGACTATGAATACCGGCCTTAGTTTGCTATTCGTTTCAAATAAAAATTTTCATCACAGCGAAAAAAAAATATATATATAATAATAATAATAATAATAATAATAATAATAATAATAATAATAATAATAATAATAACATAAAACCCACCTACCTTTTACTTTCTTTTAGACAAAAGATAGACTGCGTAGTTCGTCCCAGCGATCCTCCCCTGCCAACAAAAAAGTGCTCACTGTAGTCTACATACAACAAAAATGTAATCTGCAATCTTCTGTCTTGAAGAAACTGCGTCGGTCTTCTTATTCTCTACCGTCTTTGAATATTTTAGAATAATCTCCTTCAATACAGTCATATTTCTCTATATAAGTAAAACATTTCCTTTTCTTCTTTCCGTACATTAACTTACATCCATCATTTTATTTTATCCTACAGAAACATACAAATTTACAGACAAAAGAAAATCGACTGTCTGATTTACATTTTCGTGACAATGACCTTACAATTTCTCATACCAATAAATTCTTAAGTCACACTTGAGTCACACTTATTAAATCAAACTTAGCGAAGTACGACTTATTAACCGGCTATGAATACCGTAATCGTATAAGTTAAGATGTTCCAATAAGTATAACTTAACAAAGTCTTACTTATTGAACAAATAAGTCACCGACTATGAATACCGGTCTTAGTTTGCTATTCGTTTAAAATAAAAATTTTCATCACAGCGAAAAACCGCTATGAATTTTCATCAACCCAATAGAAAATGTAGGCAGCATACAAACGAAGTTCGAACCCAGTAGCAGAGCTACCACAGAGGTGATAACTTTTAGGCCAATATTGATGCTCATAGTATTCCAGATATTTTTACGTCCTCTTTTAGGTTTTTCATTACGCAATACACCAAGACGGAGTAATGTTTAAAATATCATTCCTAATTTCACCTAAAATATACATATTGTCTGCTGTTACGATATTGAACAATTGTTTTCAGTCATCCTGTGTACAGCAATTTTTCCTGAACTATTGGAGCTGTCCTGTTTGTTTCCGTTGCAGGAAAGTCATTCTATCCAAATGAAATGCAGTTATTAATGATAAGAAATTGTATACGTACCTACTTATATAAAAACTTAATATGAAATAACAGTTTATTTGAAGGTCTTTTTTTTATTAAAATACCATAACGTTTACATGGTGGCAAGGCGGGGCTGGCGAAGCAGGCGGATTTGGCGAGGCAAAGGGGGCTGGCGAGGCAAACGGTTCTGGCGAGTAAGGCGGTGCTGGCGAGGCAAACGGTTCTGGCGAGTAAGGCGGTGCTGGCGAGGCAAACGGGGCAGGCGAGTAAGGCGGTGCTGGCGAGGCAAACGGGGCTGACGAGGCAAACGGTTCTGGCGAGTAAGGCGGTGCTGGCGAGGCAAACGGGGCAGGCGAGTAAGGCGGTGCTGGCGAGGCAAACGGGGCTGGCGAGTAAGGCGGTGCTGGCGAGGCAAACGGGGCTGACGAGGCAAACGGTTCTGGCGAGTAAGGCGGTGCTGGCGAGGCAAACGGGGCAGGCGAGTAAGGCGGTGCTGGCGAGGCAAACGGGGCAGGCGAGTAAGGCGGTGCTGGCGAGGCAAACGGGGCTGACGAGGCAAACGGTTCTGGCGAGTAAGGCGGTGCTGGCGAGGCAAACGGGGCAGGCGAGTAAGGCGGTGCTGGCGAGGCAAACGGGGCAGGCGAGTAAGGCGGTGCTGGCGAGGCAAACGGGGCTGGCGAGTAAGGCGGTGCTGGCGAGGCAAACGGGGCTGGCGAGTAAGGCGGTGCTGGCGAGGCAAACGGGGCTGGCGAGTAAGGCGGTGCAGCAGGAGAGGCAGGCGGGGGCGGCGAGGCTGGCGAGGCTGGCGACAATTGGGCCTGGCGGGACACGCGGGGCTTTCGAGGCTGGCAAGGCAGGCGGGGCTGCAATATTACATATTTGTATTTCAAGCGGAAACACTGAAATTGAATGTAAATTATCGATTACATTAAAAATTCAATCTCAGTATCACTTTAATTATTTTGTCACACTTCAATCATTTGTCTTTCAATTGCACTTGGTTCAAGAAATTCATAAAAAAAAAGTACTTCCCACATTATTATTACAGAAAGGTACGTTACAATGCACCATATTCATTTATGCACATTTACAAGTCACAAGTCACTAACCTCCAAGAATCACATCAAGACTGGAAATACTAAAGATATCCAGAATAAAAACCTGATTAAGAATACTCTACATGATCTTGCAGGGCGGACTAAGCTTTTCAGGTATACTATTACACGCAAAATTATAGCATGAAATAGCGAGCATCGGACTTCCGCTGGCAAGGCTACTCTGAAATGCAAGAAAGAGGCATGAGGTACATTCTTTGCCGAGCGACAATGTACGGGAGATTGACCCGATTAAGACCTGAAAGTGCCAGAATGGAGACAAAGAAGTAAACTTTGACTCTTCGCTTCTCCTACATTGCTGCAAGACGAAGAGAGTGGCCGGACATAGACGGCAGTTGGTTGCTGCCCACACGTTTCCAGGAACAACGCTACACTGCTCTGGTATGCGAGCTCCCATTTGGTTACATGTCAGCTTCCCTGGAGGAAGGAGCTCGCTTCGCCACAATGAACGTCCATATTTCGGCATAAAGAAACTATAGAAATTTACAAGAGAACGGCCAACCTAACACATAATACGTAACCAAAGAGGAGGTGCCACGTCGGAGATAAAAGCCACTCGGTTAACAGTGACAAGCATAAACTGAATTTGAACATCTACCAGAAAGGGTTAAGAAATAAGAATCATCAAAAACAAGTATTGAAATAATGTAATATTTTGGTTCTGTAAACATTTTTACTCAATTATATGAAAGCCACCGTGTTTGTATTCAAAGTCATAATGAACTTGAAGATAAGAGCAGACACATTAGGAATAATTGTATTAAGCCTTGCGGAACACACTCATGAATTACCCCTCGCAGTGGCCCTGTTGACAGATTCTTTTCCTATCTCCTTATTCGACACCGAACTAAAATCAGAACCTTACAAGCTACGACAGAAGTCAATATTGTTCAGGTTTATGATGATGCTCTGGTGTTGATTCGTAGGAAAAACGGCATCCAGGTAAATGTAAGCAGTATTATATCCTCACGCAGATTTCATCCAGTATTACCCCATCAGTTAAAGTTGTTTAAAACTAATAAGCAAAGCGTTCTCCCCTGTGAAATCAGTGAAATTGTTTTTCATCAATATGTCGGGCTCTTCATCACTCTTTTCTCTTTTTTTTCCAAACCCACTGACTTATTGAGATCTCTATGTGGGAGTGCGATTCCGAAAACTGCAAATGCACTGAAATTTTAATACTAATGTTGTTAATACTGTCTGCAACACTAAGGACAAATACCTTACTATAATGTATTTCATACGGAGACTCTTCTCGAGTAGTGTGACTTCATTAAAAAATTAAAATGGGTTGGGTGACGTTACATTTGAAGAGACAACAGGTGTAACTCATTTCCTTAAAGATGAGGAATTCTTAAACTCTCTTATTTTTAATTCCCTTCTGACAACATTGACATTCGGTATAATCACTGCAGAAATCGTCAGCCAACTACATGTTCGTACTGCGATTCAGTATTTCGAAAATATAAAAAATTACATCAGGAGTAATTCACCTGAACTGGAACGATCTTCTGAATGCCAAACAAAACGTGCGCGGAAAGAAGTGAACATAAGTATCGGTGATAGAGAAGTGCGTGCGACATGATTAAGAATCAGATGAAATATCAATTCGAAGAAGCGCAACACACACCACGCCATTGTAATATTGAGCCACGAAAGTACAAGTCGCATATATAGCTGCTTTTCCTAGGGAAATTCTAACCTATGTAGCAAAATATTATCCCAGCCTTACGAAATGTACGTTAGAAAGTGAATTCGCCGTTCTTTATAGGAATTATATATTCTTTAAAATTGTAAAAATGTGTACTTTCTTCCCACACCCTAATGAAGAAAAAGAATTAGGAAAGAGTTCTATCAGAAGTACACAAAGTGACAGAAATTGTACTTACAACCCCAATTTCAACAGCGCAATAAGAGCGTTGTTTCATTACTTCAAAACGAGATGAAACTTATCCAAGGAACTCAATGGGCCAAGAACGTGTAAACACATTAAATGTGAGTAACATTCATAATAACAGCATCGCAGAGAATCCGAAATTATGCCGGAAAGTGATTGATTTATTCGCATCACAGGAGAATCGACGAGCGCAGTTCTTTAGAAAAGAGATAACTTTTAAAATATTTTATGAATTAGAATCAGACCTGCGTAACTGTACTGATATACTTTCAATGACAATGTTTGATATTTGAGTATATACTACAACAGCAGGAACAATAGCACATATAATTATGATGATAATAATAATAATAACAACATAAACCCCACCTACCTTTTACTTTGTTTTTGATAAGTAATAAACCGCGTAGTTTGTTCCCGGGATCCTTCCCTGTCACTGTAGTCTACATACAACAAAAAATGTAGTTCCTTCAACGGATAACATTACAGTTTGCTCATATTCATTACTACAGCAACATACAAACATGAGTTAGGAAACGGTCTGGAATCTGAGCATGAGCCTATCGCTGCAGTCTATTTCACTGCTCTTCATACACGTGACCTTTCTTTTCACAGTAAGCATTTGCTGTTACTCTATCAAGTTCATGTTTGAGCCTTATCTTGCGAGCAATATATGAATACTCCCGGACTAAGGGTATATAGTAGATATTATATTGTTTCCCTATGTAGGCCTACTTACACCCTTATTCTGGGGAGGGGTATTCATATACAGTACTTATAAGAGAACATTACTCAATGTTAAGGGGTTAGGTACAGTTTGCAGCAGTAAAATTTTGGAAATATTCAACAATTTTTCTGTCCATTACTGTATCTTGTAAATAATGAAAATTAGTAGGTGTAAAACATTGTTCTTCTGCTATAGAAAGATATTTTCACGATTTAAAAATTATTTACATTTTTTTTTTTCAAAATTCAGTTCACTGTGCAGTGATGAAGCGTTTCCCACATAACTAAAAAACTATCCAACATTCTATGTTGAAAGATTGTGTGTGTATTTATGCATGCCATATCTACAATATGATGCAAGATCACTTCTCTACCTTTGGTAGATTGTCTGATAAAAAATAAACCCATTTTTAAAAGTGGTCAAATATCAGTAGGCCTATTTTCTTTTAACTCAAAATAAGAAAAATATTATTTATTAAGGAATGTTGTTGAAGGAGCATGGTATTGTAAACATGAGTTGGGATTACGTCTGATCTGGTGGGCGCGAGGATTGGATATGTGTGTTGTGTTGTCTGAAGCGGTGTTTGGGCCGAGTGGCGACGGCAAGCAGTGCGTATGAAATTTGAAAAGAAAAACAAATTCAAACAAGTGTCCTTCCCTTTCTCTTTATAATGCTGCTGCAATCAACGTCACCAAGCCAAGGTGCACGACGGAGTGCGTTCAAAGCTGATAATTTAATTGTGCGATGGTCTAAATCTGGAAAAATGACAAGCAAACTTTACAGTGCATTTATTGAGGTGCACTTCTGCCTCACATTGGTATATCCAACTGTTTGTTACTTGATTTCTGGGAGCCTCACAGAGATAAAAATTTAGTACGTGAAATATTGCCATCTTAATAACTTTGAACCTGAAAATTAAGAGTGTATATCATTCCTGCAAAAGCATCCTATTAACTGCAACCATTAGAAGAGCATTTTTTCCTAATGTTCAAAACAATGGACCAATATGTTATAGGTCCCATATGATTCTGTAGTGTGAAATAATATTCAAGTGCAATTTCAACGACGTAACAGTATTCTCAAACACATGTCACTGCTCTCCAGTGAAGAATATTCCCCGCGCTTGTTTCTTCTGATAGACTTGATGGGAAATTGGCAGGTTTAATTACCACGAACGAAACAGTTGAAAACAGCACTAATCATTGCATTACTTAATTAAGGGTAATAATTGGTACATGTAAATGGCAGTGAACAAGAATTTTAAAAGGAGGAAGAGAGTTTGAATGTGAGGAAACATTATTTTGTTCAATGTGTGAGAATGACGTACCCTAGCTCTGACGTGTTTGCCGTGCGTAAGGAGGGAATTATACATGAATTAAAATGGTCTGTACACCTCTGCATTGTGCAACACATTCATATATTTCGCTATTTCTCTTTTTAGCTAGCTGATTTCTTCCCAAATTGGGGTGGGGGTTAAATTCCCAAACTTTTTCTCTTTGTGCACGGATATGCAGTCATATTTTGTGTCAGCTAGTACTCTACAAGTCCTTACAACGCTATAATATTTGAAAAGCATCTGAATATTCTTAGAGAAAGTCATTTTTTTTAAGTTAAGGCATTACTGGACTTCATTTTTATTATTTATATTTTACGTACTTCAATTTTGTGGTTCTGCAATACTAGTCTCCTTGCTGACGTCTATTCATGCAGTCACTCAAAACTTCAATGCCCATACAATAAAATATAAATCTAAAGCAATAATTGTTTAAAGTAACTACTAATTCATTACTTTTAATTTTTTTCTCGACGTTAGTTCTCAAGTTCCAAAATTTACAAATCATAATGTGTAATAAAAATTACACCCACAAAAAGAAACATACGTACTTACTTTATGCACATCGAAATACTTACAACGATGCTCCCTGAAACCTTTGACTCGTCCCTTATTAATGAGTCTGATTTGATATATGTTGCTACGGAAATAATTTTTATGACCTCGTAGGCTTTTATGTTTCTTATAAAGTTGGTCAGAGGCATCTCTGTGGAAAAGGAATGTCAGAAATGAGACACAAACTAAGATTTAACAGCACATATTGAGAACAAAATTAACAATCTTTCTCCATACCCATACCTGCCACCCAAATGATAAATTGTTTATGCATTATAAATTGAATTAATGTCCTTACTATGTATCGTATAATACTTGTATTACTTTTGACTTGTTTTACATCTAGAGCTACGATGCCGACACATAATCCATGAAATAGGGTAGGTTCCTCTAATAGCACGCACTTAAGAGAAACTATTTATTTCAAAACAAACTAATTATTTCAAATACAAAACAATTTCACAAATCAAGAGACTGAACATTTGTCTACTCACTGACATTATCATCTTTTCTCTATCTCATAATACAAAGCCGATAATTTAATTTAAACAAAAAACTGTAATGCGTACTCTTAGGAGCACATTCCTATAAGAGTACGCACAGTTTCCTCTAATAGTATGCACTAACAGGCATCACATTAAATATGCCCGCGCCCTCATAACAGGAACAGGCTTCATGCCACCATAGCTGACAGTTTGTGCACTGTATCCAATCTTCATTGATGGGTTCCTGGTATGATTCATCACAGCCAGGGCAGCGAATGTCTTGATTTGTAGTTGAAGATGAAGTTGATGGACCTTCAGGATCGAAGTGTTGCAGTACCTGCTTGCGTTTTCCCTTAACTTTATTAATTGTAAGTTGTTTCGTCGATGCTTCTATCAGACTATTTTTAAAAGGTGAAGACGTCATAATTTCCGACCTTTTCCCTCTTCTTTGTACTTTCCGGTCAAATGTAGCAGTTGGAAGAGGCATCAATGAAGATGGTGATAGCCCTACTGGCTGTGAATCATCAACTGGCTGTGATTCCTCAACTGGCTGTTCCTCATTATTAAGCCCATTATCATTAGGCCTACTGCTTGAGCCTTGAACGTTTCCTTCATTTTCTTCTTCGGCAGGATTTTGTCTCTCTCTGTCACAGCTGATGGTTCAAAATCTTCATCAGAGAATATTTCTGGGTTGAAGGGATGAATTCCAGTTCCCCAGAATGAATTCCTTGCTTTCTCAATTGTCGAGACTTTCTCACATGGAGATCTGAATAGTGAAGATAACTCCCTCTGTGTGATGGCTCGTCCTGGATTATTGACCATCCAGTTGTCACATTCAATTGTGAACGCTTTCTTGAGTGGACCAAAAAACCCCTTATCAAGTGGTTGCATCATATGACTGGCATGCGGAGGGAGGGAAAATAATGCTACGAAACTATTTCTGCAGAACATAACCGCATCTAAACTGCAATGGGAAATGTGATTATCTAAAATTAACAACACTGGATCTTCTTCGCTAGGTTTCACAAACATTGCAAAATGATTTAACTAGTCGAGGAAAAGTTCAGTGTTCATATAGCCAGAATCGGATGTAAGTGGAAGGCTACCTTCTGGTGCATCTCTGTATCAGTCAGGATTCATCCTCTTCCGAGGGAAAATAATAGCAGGGGGGACGAAGATTCCTGTAGGAGACATGCAACACACTATTGTCACATTTTGACCTCTATCGGCTGACACAACTTTGCCAACATGTCGTTTTCCTTTCGACGAAATAACTTTAGGAGGAGCATTGGGTACAGTTGATAATCCGCTCTCGCCCATATTAAATATTCGATGAGGGGGAAATTTCTCTTCTTCAAGAATGGTCTTCAAATTTTTTTAAAAATCTGTGACACTGGCTTCTGTTAAACCTCATAGCTCTCCTAAACTGCATTTCTCCGCCGAGCGGATGCTAAGCTTGTTTCTCTTGCAAAATCCGATTACCCAGTTTTTTCCTGCGAGTTTTGTAGTTTTGTTAAAATTATGACTTACGTTATTCCTTTCGGCATATTCAAAAGCAAGCCTCATCAATTGTTTTCTAGCGATGCCATAGAATCTTGCATCTAAATCTCTGACATGACCCGCCAGCTCCTTCTCTTGATCTGGCTGAACGTTGACTTTAATCGTCGAAGAGATGTTGGTAAGGTACCCTAGCAACAAAACAGAATACAACGAATTAAGAATGTAAATTGAATAAAATTAGACCAACAAAAAGGATTTTGAACTTACAAGTTTCAATCGTTTCCTCAAAGTTGATTCATTCACGCCTAAAGATGCTGCTATTTTTCTTTTATTTTCTCCATTTTCCAGTCTTCTACGGCATTCTTCTAGATTTTCTTCAGTAAACACAAGCTTGCGATCGGTTTTTCCGCTTGTAGTATGATATACCGCAACCTGTGTGCACAAAATATTACATTGAACTCGGAATAAGTTACCGTTGGAAATCTGCCTCAAAGAGTACGCCCGCGCTGCGATCCTATCTGGACAGCGAACGATACTTCGCAACATCGGCGCGTAGCGTGAGCCCGCAACCTGAGCGTTACGGACCGAGGGGCGCTGAGTTGCACCACTTGTCGTTTATTCCAAGGAAAAATCAAATAATTCAGAGCGTTGAAGTTGCAGTCAGTGTGGACGTGCATGGAAGCTGGACGTCTAACACCCATTCGTGCCGCATGTGTGGCTACAGTGCTAGTGCACTGGCCTTCCATGAAGACGGTCCGGGTTCGGTCTGCGTGGAATGTATGATGGTAAAATAGACGTTGCATAAGGGTTTTCTCGGAGTATTCTGTTTCCCTCTTTCATTCCAACACTTCACTTCTCCTTCATTTCATCTCTCGGAACAACTGGATAAGGCGGACCGCACAGCAGCGCCAACTATGCTCGCCACTAGTGACTTGGCCGTGCCGAAGACAATCGAAATTTCGCTAGTAAATTCGCGACTATATTCTTTAAGCATTATTTCAAATGCAAGGTTTACGTAGTATAACGGCGTTCTTTTGAATGCACTAGAAGAAAATACAGATTTAGTAAATATAATCTCAGATTATTACAGCTAAATGAAGGAGAAAATATGATGTGCTTTAGGAAATATCACTGAAATCACGAAATCGTGGCAATCGTCGTCAAGCGCTCGCTAGGCTACGTAATTATTACCGCATTGGCATTGTATTTTTGGTTCAGAGAAAATAGCTCGTCTTTACGAAAGAAACGTTCAGCTCCCATAAAATTAATTATTGCTTTCATAACATTGCTTATCAATTTTACGAAAAAAAAAATCATCAGAACCATGGGCGACTAGAAACATCACTAGCGTCCACCGCTGTGGAGTAATGGTTAGCTTGCCTGACCGTGAAACGAGCGGGTACGGGTTCAAATCCTGGTTGAGGTTTTTTTTCGGGAGTTTACGTCAACCCATTAAGAGCAATTGCTTGGTAACTTTCGGCACTGGACCCTGGACTCATTTCGCTGTCATTATCACCTTCATAGCATTCAGACGCTAGATAACCATACATGTTCATCGTCTGGCCGCAAAAACCAGGTGGTCCGGGTTCGAATCCCGGTCGGAACAAGTTACCTGGTTGAGGTTTAGTCCGGGGTTTTCCCTCAACCAATACGAGCAAATGCTGTTTAACTTTCGGTGCTGGACCCCGGATTCACTTCACCGGCATTATCACCTTCATTTCATTCAGACGCTAAATAACCTAGATGTTGATAAAACGTCGTAAAAACCCACTACAAAAATACATCACTAGCCAAGCGAAAAGCACATTCGACCATATTGAAACAAAAGAAAATGCGAGCGGGGTTTTAGTTCGTACGTTGTATAGGCTATATGTATTTATTTACACTGCAAGTGGGCAAGCACCCGGTATAGCTCGCGCAAGAAACGATTACCGAAAACCAATGGTGGCGTTGCTGTCTATTTTGACGTGTGTATGTAGGCACGCCGACGGGGTAGAGGTGCGAGCCGTTGGAAGTACTGTCTCTTCCAAGAAGATGAACAAATGACGACATCGCTGTGGAAATAAAGAACGTAGCAAGAGAAAAATTCGAAACTAATTAAACGCGCTACATATGTTTACGAATGACATAATAATACAGTGCGATACAAGACACGTATTCACATGCAATGGAACAAAATAAACTCGTAATGTAACTATCACAACGCTAGACTGATTCTATCGATGTCATTTCTCTTCCGACTGTACTCTTGAATATCATTCAAGTTATCTCATGACCTTTCCTCTCGCCCGCTCTTCCTTATCGCAGTGTTTTATTCGCATTCCTTCCGTCGGTAATCCGTACTTGCGAGTCCTATATACACAATAAAATTACAATACACAATACAGTTATGCAATACAAATACAATAAAATGTCTCCTCTCACATTATTTATTCCTTCATCTAATCCAATCCAACTTTGTCGCATTCCTCGGCCTTATGTCGCTTAGCTATCCTTTCATCTAATCCATGAAACCTTTTAACTCGCAATATGTACGCAAATAAGTTGCGTTGCAAAATGATTCAACCCCTATACTTATGGCAAGTACGGGTTTCCGATGTTAATCTAGGTTCTAAGGGCTTGAGGCTCCAGGTTCTATTCAGGCTGCTCAGTAGATGATGGAACCTTACCTGCAGGGCCAAGGAAGGATAGCCCACCTGTTAGCGTAGGATTAACGTCAATCAATTAATCAATCAATCAATCAATCAACCATCAATCAACCAATGAATCAACACTCATTGGTCTGTCTGTGTGGACAGTGAACATGGAATGGACCGAGCAAAACACGTTGCACTTTATGAAAATATACGGATGTAACGAAATTTTGTGAAATGTCAAACACAAGGAATTTTAACAAAAGTTTAAGGAACGATGCTTGGGAGCAGCTGGCGCGACCTTGGAGCAGCTGGCGCGACCTTGATGTTACGACCGAGCATTGCGGACCGGGACGCTCAGCGATCCATCGCTTGTCGGTATTTCTGCGTAACAATCAAAGGATCCAGAGCTCTCTAGTTGCAGTATGTGTTAACGCTGACACAAATACGTTGGTCTGCGCATGCTAACGTCACACTGAGACGTTAATGATTGCAATTTCAATTTTATTGTTTACGAATTATTATTAAACTAGCCGTACCCGTGCGCTCCGCTGCACCCGTTAGAAATAAATATAAAGTAATTACATAATTAAAATAGGACATTTGATCCAGGGAATATTCGTGTTTGATAGAAGGATAAATCGCTTAATATGTTACTTAATTTAAATTATATTTAAATAAGTAAAATGGAATCATTTTGGTCCAGAGAGCACTCATTTGGTGCAATGACAATTCCTTTAACATGTTTCTTAATTTTTATTACATGCATCCATAGTTCAATGAACATTGACATCATTTATATTTAATGTGTATACTTTATTTTACTTGTTATATGTTTCCATTGAATTATGGTAATAACTTAATTTTAACTCTTGTTTTCTACGTATTCAGTAAATGGCGCTTGGCCCACTATGGTTCTGAACCCTTCAAATAATTTAAATAACTTAAATTATATTATATTATATTATATTATATTATATTATATTATATTATATTATATTATATTATATTATATTATATAAAAAGTGTGGTTATAACGGATGTACCCCGATAAGTAAGTTTTCAATTTGTTATGGGGGCTGTTGAATCTCAGGAGGAACAAATTTTATTTTACAACACGGCAACATAATCTGCTTGGCTCATTATCCAAATTTTTTGCATTGCATTTAATGCATATGTATTTTATGTATTTTAACTCGTTTCAATTGAGCATAGTTAAAATTTGGATTATAAAATAATGAAATGCTAAGCTAACATATTATTACTGCATACTAAATCAATACACTCTCGTTGTTCGTTAATTATCTGAGATAAACATTATTTTAAGAAATACAGGAAACGAATACACAGAATAGCCTATCAAGTTTTCTGTGCATAAGAAGCTATTTTAATCTTACCTGTCCTCAATTCACTCTGAAGTTACTGTAATAACATCATAGCATTATGTCCATACAGAGAAACTACACTTTCCAATGGTGAAATAATAATTAATTATACAAATCGGTTAATTTAGCTTCCGATATTGCTTCATACAAACACAGAAACTTTTTCTGTAGGCTATAATTCATAGCTTTCGATTGTTGTTGACCAAGGCCCCTTATAGACGAAGTCATTTTTTTATTTCATTACACGTCCTTAGGTGGCAGTTATTTTAATTTTAAAACTCATTTATCTCATTAAATATCAGTCCTATCAAAATTTTTCAAAGAATAAAACTTACCGGAAATGATTTTTAAAGAAATGTTTGTTATGTAACATTGTTCATAAAAATCAATAATAAGCGAGATATTTCGATTTATTTAATTCAGGCTCCCTTATAACCCCCCTTTTAAATAATGTATTTTGAATGCCATATAGCCTATAATCTAAGTTACAACGAACTTAATTTATATTCCAATTTTCATCGAAATCCGTTCAGCCATTATCGCGTGAAAAGGTAACAAACATACAGACAGACAGACATACAAACAAAAATTTCAAAAAAACGATTTTCGGTTTCAGGGTGGTTAATTATATATGTTAGGACCAATTATTTTTGGAAAATCGAAAATTACCAGAAAAATTTCGGCTACAGATTTATTATTAGTATAGATTCAGCAAACCATGCTGCACCAGTACCATGTTCATGCTTTATACTTATTTATGTTTATTTTATGTTCAACTTCATCATCATCATCATTATTATTATTATTATTATTATTATTATTATTATTAGCATCATCATTATCATCATTTATATTCATAAGACTATTTTATTGACTCTGATTATTTCCTGATTTATTATTGTAGCCTATTCAATGAGATCCAAAATTGTAACATCTATGTTAATTCACATTCGGAAAACAAAATCACTGTCCATATACAAAATATTACTGTCAATAATACGAATAATCAGCAAGTATGAAGTTACTGGCATGTAAAAATATGTCAATATATTATTATACTAGCAAGTATAAATAATAATAATTATTTGTATACATACTGCTGATGTCTAAGCTTCGCTCAAACACACGCCATAATGAATTACTTACTAAAAATTAAATACACGCAAACACTAAGTAATTAACACTTCTCAGGAACACAAAATTGAAGTTACTCTCAGTTGTTAATTGAACATAATTCAATACACCGATACGAAATGAGTTTAAATCACCGACAATTACAGTGGTCAACTCAGCGACATGAAAACCCTAACTCTTTGATCCTCCGATGGGTTATTTTTTTTGCAGATAGTTGTGTCTTTGATTGAAATTTATAACATTATTTTATGACTCCGATGGGTTGTCATAGAAGATATGTTGATTCCAGCATCTCTCAATGGCGCCTTTCTATATAGAAAACTGTTAAACATCCTCTAAGCATCATGGTGTGGTCTGTGATTAGTGGTCATGGAACTGGTCGTCTATATTTTGTTCAAGGAATGATCAGACAATATCAATACATAAAGATTCTGAAGGAACGGCTTCTTCCACAAGTCCGTGAATGGTTTCCTGATGGTGATTTTTTGTTCATGCACGACTCTGCGCCCTGTCACAAGGCAAATAAGGTGACCAAATTCCTGTCTGACAAAAAAAAATTAAGGTTCTGGATTGGCCTGGTAACTCTCCGGACCTTAATCCGATTGAAAATATTTGGGAGCTAATGAAGAGGCAAATTCATTCAGAAATTATTAGAAATAAACAATTTTTAACAGAAAAACTGATCAATGCGTGGCATCACGGCCAAGAAATTAAAAATAATTGTATCCAATGCATTTATAGTATGCCAAAGCGAGTTAATGCTGTAATTGCTGCAAAGGGATGTGTGACAAATTATTAGTTTTCTTGTTTATTTCATTCCATGTTCATTATTACACAATTAAGTATGTAATATTATTATTTTTAAAACACTATTTAGAGTAATAAAGCTTTTCCAGTTGAGAAAATCCAAATTACTTGCGTTTTATGTGAATTTGAAGATGAAATTCCTACTTTTACCAAGTGTCCCTAATAATTTGATCACCCACTGTAATATCAACTTTTGATTAGAATTGGTTACATACCTTATGAAAAAGAATCGGTATTTTACAGCGAAAATAGGAAAAACAATAATATGGCAATGTTTTCTCGCTCGCTATTCACACAGCTGCAAATAACGATGTCACGACAATGGAACAAGAAACACATCTGATTGTAAAAGAACGGTCGCTTTGCAATGCAGCCAACATAGAAAAATCGAAGGGAGTACTCTTACAGGACTGCGTGCTCTTAGAGGAACTTACCCTACTAATATTGCATAATTTTCTTTCTGAGAATAAATAAGTATCGGTTTCGGAAAAATAAATTATGATTTCTCAAAGGGTGTACATGTAGGCATAACCAAATCACAACATACAGTCAGTAGAGGCCCTTGCCTTCTGATCCGGAACTGCGCTCGGAGTGAGTTCGATTCCCTCTTGGGTTGATTACCTGGTTGTGTTTTAACCCAGGTTCCCTCCAACCTTAAGGAAAATGTCAGATAATCTATGGCTTATCCTCAGCCTTAACCCTGCTAAATAACATCTCGCTATCACCAATTCCATCGACGCTAAACAACCTAGTAGTTAAATAACAAACTAAAAAACCGTGGATGGGACGCCATCGCCCCACTTTTTGTCACAGAGAAACTTAGTCCTCGTACGTATTTAGTCGCGTAATAGACGCACTTTTTCCAAAATGTTTGGATTAAAACTCCAGGGTGCGTACTGTATGCGAGGAAAAAATGTAGGTGGAAAAAATCATAAATACCTCACAACCCCACCTGATAATCACAGCTGGTTCGATATCGGATATTCAATAAATATTGAAAATTATCGATTTTACGACTTTGAGAACATCGATATATCGAACGCTTACGAGCAGTAATAAATGTAAAGTGCGTAACATACGAAATTGATAAAAAAAAAAGTAACAGTACAACAAAACTGAGTACAATTAAAGCAAAAACTAGGTATACGTTGTGAAGATAACACCATCGCTATTCTCACCTTATTCATTGGTTTCAGTGTCAAAAACTGGGGTGTGTACATTATGCTATGGTGTTCAGTACGCGAGTAAATACGGTCTTCGAGCGGGTGTGTAAAGAGAAGTGACACCAAAATTGCTAAAAATGAGCTATCTAACTACAAAGGAAGAAAAATACACCAAGAGTTTCAAAATTGTGAGTTACCTCAAAATACACTACGAAAATACTCGATAAACATCGACGATACTAGATAGCTCTCTCTACACACTGATGCGGAAGATATTTACTTCCTTTTTAGCTACAGAACTCATTTTTCACAATTTTGGGGGTTACCTCTCTTTAGGCAGCGTTGTCAGACACAGACTAAACGGAGCGGAGCGCTCCACTATTACTCCTTGCGTGCTCCGGTGTTTCCACAGACTTAAACCCGAGTCACATGGGGATAGTTTACAGGAGTCAAGTGCTTGAACTTGATGCTATATTTGTGATCACACGGAGACATTGAACTTGAAATCATGCTTGAAAAAAGCGCGCGCTGAATGTTGTATTCGTAGTGGTGTTTGAATTCTTGTATTCTGTTATAGTTAATAAAAATCAATAGTGAACTGGCATTTTTAGTTTGGTGAAACTGAAGATGCCACCAGCACATATTCAAGCATGTGTGCAGCTAATTGGCGCCTTGTTAGTGTATGAATTACAAAATATTCTTGAAAAAAAAGGAAAAGAGAACATGGGTTAAGAAATGGATTCGTAGAAAAATTATGCACAGTGCATCTAATACCTTGTTGAAAGAATTAGCTGAAGAAGGTCCTGCAAAATACAGGAAGCATCTCGGAGTGAGTCCTGTTTTAAAGGTTTTTAACTTTTTTCGAACCACTATGTTTTCGAAACCTTGTTCCATGAGTTCACTGACTAGTTTCTGGAATAATAATTCCCGCATGTTTTTATTGAGGTATTCTTTGTCACGTATATTCCATAGAAGTTCATATTTCTCATACACTTCCACAAACTTTATGATATTTTTGAAATTCCACTTAGGGGCGCTCATTATTAATTTACTTCGACAATAGGCCTAAAACTACAAACTTTCTACTTGCCAAGTTGCTACAAGTTCACATTCACACGCGGGAAGTGGTGGAGTCAAGTTGGTCACGTGACGGGAAAGTGGACACAAAAGTTGACGGGTCGTCAACTCAAATTCTGCTTGACCTCCAAGTCATAACTTGACTGTCTCGACCATATCACACGGGGAATGTTGAAGGAAAGTCGACTTGCTCCAAGCACTTGACCCCTGTATACTATCCCCGTGTGAATTAGCCTATAAGCAAGTTCACGCTCCGACTTGCCCTCTCTAGCTCCACAACCGGTTTTGGAGCTTACAACTCTGACATTACTGCTTTAGGCGTTCAGAGCTAAAGTGGATCAAGTCATAAATTTTCATAAATTGAGTTTAATTCATTAACATCACAATTGTTTATATTTTATAAATATAGAATTTGAAAATGGATCAATAAAATTATTGCTACTGAAATTATCTCAAAACTACGTCTCATAGACTTGATCCACTTAAGCTCTGAACTCATATTTTATCCACCCAAGTTCATGAAAAGGACCGTTCTTCCACTTTTTAACTTCTTATAAATGTTTTTAATTAACTGTCCCGATTCCATTCAACGTAAACCATGAAGCAAGTCAGTGCCTCTATATTGATTGCGACTTTCGTAGAGTGGCGTCTGCCACCATCGCCTTTTGTTTTTTAACTTTATTTTTGTTAAACTGATTATAATAACAACGGCTGCACTTGCTATAATTATATTTTCGTCTGCCATTATTGCGGATAATCAGCGAACGTGAATGTTTTCTGACCATTTGCTGATGATTTGTACGTTGCTCCAAACAGCGAACGAACAACGAAGTTTCGCTTCATCATTCGTTTGTTGTTCGTTCGCTAAGTGTGTACGCACCTTAACTTGTTTGTAAATTAGTCTTGAATACGTTGCGCTGCTGGAAAAGTTTCTCTTCCTGAGATTCAAGAGCTCTCACAACCAATTAAAAACTTAGGCAGGTACTTATAGTAGTACATCCGTTATCAACACACGTTTTAAATAATATAGGGCAGTACAACACTTTATTTCAAATGGTATAGTTTGGTGATAAAACCTTATTCCAGCTGAGAGTAAACAACCTTCAGTTCTTACAAATATATTTTATTTCCGACACTGTTAGATCTAATATAATACCAAACTTAAAAGTATAATTAATCGAACAACTCCATAAACTATTGCTTGGTAATAACAGTTAGCCTACATTCACAGTTCTAAATACACCTTTGAAAGTAATTCAGGAGCAAACGATTTATAACTGATAATAAATTAATTATTAACTAACAACAACAAAGCTGTATTTGGAAATACAACAGATTTAAGCCAATGATATTTATTTATAACAAGTGCAGCGAAGCACGCGGGTACGGCTAGGTAATAAATGAATCTTTTGTAATACAGTAATTTTGTTTTAAGATATGTGCAAAATTTCATATTTTTACTCCTAATGGTTGCAGTGAAAAAGGTACATAAGGATTGCAAAATGTAAGTTACGGAAAACGAGGTCCAAAGTTATAGTACTGTTTATCAACCATCTCACCTCAATCCATATACATAAGGAAGTAGTAAACCACAGCCTTCCTAGCACTGGTAAGATAGTTTGTCTAAATTCCAAGAAAATGTCTATAACACAGAAACTCCATAATTGCTACTGAAACGGGGAGTGGCACATTGCACCACGCTGTGGTATTTAAATTTTAAAGACCACTTAGGTCCTTCAGACAAGCAAAATATTTCTGTATTAAATACAGAAAAGTATGTACTATTTATTACAGCAATAAAAAGAAACTTTCCATTTTTGTCACAATTTCGCGTCTGTTTACCCTTAACGAATTTAACAGGAAGCCAGCAGATTTTTTTCGGAGGCGGAATCGAAAAACTATAACAGCGTTAGCTGAGAGTCATAATTTTTTGTAGGTTATTTTACGACGCTATATCAACAGCTTAGGTTATTTAGCGTCTCAATGAGATGAAGGTGATAATGCCGGTGAAATGAGTCCGGGGTCCAGCACCGAAAGTTACCCAGCATTTGCTCATATTGGGTTGAAGGAAAACCCCGGAAAAAACCTCAACCAGATAACTTGCCTAGACCGGGAATCGAACCCGGGCCACCTGGTTTTGCGGAAAGACGCGCTATCCGTTACTCCACAGGTGTGGATGAGAGTCATAAATGATGTAGGAGAATATATTACTGATTTGCCATACTTTCTATTAGTTTCAAATAAAAAATTTTATCACAGCCATAAAAAGCTATGATCTTTTTCATCAACCCAATAGAAAGTGTAGGAAAATCTCTGCAGCATACAAACCAAGTTCGAACCCAATAGCAGAGTTAACACAAAGGTGATAACTTTTAGACTAATATGGATGCTTGTAGTATTCCAGATATTTTTACATATATTTCAGGCTTTTCATTACGCAATACAACAAGACAGAGTATTATTTAAAATATCATTCATAATTATACCTAAATACATATTGTCTGCTGTTACGATATCAAAAAACTGTTTTCAGTCATCCTGTGTACAGCAATTTTTCCTGAACTATTGGAGGTGTCCTGTTTGTTTCCGTTGCACGAAAGTCATTCAATTCAAATAAAATGCAGTTATTAATGATAAGAAATTGAATACGTAGGCCTACCTACATATTAAAAAATTAATATAAAAGAATTTATTTGAAGCTTTCTTTTACTATAATATGATGTAGTTTACATTAAATACGAGAAATATAATACAATTATGTTTCCTACGGCACTAAAAAAAATATATACATATGGAGATGCATGCCGACGAGGCGAGACAGGGCTTATGAGAGGCAGGGCTTCTTGGGAGGCAAGGTTGCAACGAGGCTAAAGAGGCAGGCTGGTGGCGAGCAAAGACTGTATGCTGGTCAGGATAGTAGCCATCCAGGTTTTCTGCTGGCGAGGCATGGCTGGTGGCGAGCAAAGACTGTCTGCTGGTCAGGATACTAGCCATCCAGGTTTTCTGCTGGCGAGGCATGGCCGGTGGCGAGCAAAGACTGTCTGCTGGTCAGGATAGTAGCGATCCAGGTTTTCTGCTGGCGAGGCATGGCTGGTGGCGAGTAAAGACTGTCTGCTGGTCTGGATACTAGCCATCCAGGTTTTCTGCTGGCGAGGCATGGCTGGTAGCGAGCAAAGACTGTCTGCTGGTCAGGATACTAGCCATCCAGGTTTTCTGCTGGCGAGGCATGGCTGGTGGCGATAAAAGACTGTTTGATAGTCAGGATAGTAGCGATCCAGGTTTTCTGCTGGCGAGGCATGGCTGGTGTCGAGGAAATGCTGTTGGCTGGTCAGGATAGTAGCGATCCAGGTTTTCTGCTGGCGAGGCATGGCTGGTGGCGAGGAAAGACTGTTTGCTAGTCAGGATACTAGCCATCCAGGTTTTCTGCTGGCGAGGCATGGCTGGTGGCGAGCAAAGACTGTCTGCTGGTCAGGATAATAGCCATCCAGGTTTTATGCTGGCGAGGCATGGCTGGTGGCGAGAAAAGACTGCTTGATAGTCAGGACAGTAGAGATCCAGGTTTTATGCTGGCGAGGCATGGCTGGTGTCGAGGAAATGCTTTTGGCTGGTCAGGATAGTAGCGATCCAGGTTTTCTGCTGGCGAGGCAAGGCTGGTGGCGAGGAAATGCTGTTGGCTGGTCAGGATAGTAGCGATCCAGGTTTTCTGCTGGCGAGGCATGGCTGGTGTCCAGGAAATGCTGTTGGCTGGTCAAGATAGTAGCGATCCAGGTTTTCTGCCGGCGAGGCATGGCTGGTGGCGAGGAAATGCTGTTGGCTGGTCAGGATACTAGCGATCCAGGTCTTCTGCTAGCGAGGCATGGCTGGTGGCGAGGAAATGCTGTTGGCTGGTCAGGATAGTAGAGATCCAAGTTTTCTGCTGGCGAGGCATGGCTGGTGGCGAGGAAATGCTGTTGGCTGGTCTGGATACTAGCGATCCAGGTTTTCTGCTGGCGAGGCATGGCTGGTGTCCAGGATATGCTGTTGGCTGGTCAAGATAGTAGCGATCCAGGTTTTCTGCTGGCGAGGCATGGCTCGTGTCGAGGAAATGCTGTTGGCTGGTCAGGATACTAGCCATCCAGGTTTTCTGCTGGCGAGGCATGGCTGGTAGCGAGCAAAGACTGTCTGCTGGTCAGGATACTAGCCATCCAGGTTTTCTGCTGGCGAGGCATGGCTGGTGGCGATAAAAGACTGTTTGATAGTCAGGATAGTAGCGATCCAGGTTTTCTGCTGGCGAGGCATGGCTGGTGTCGAGGAAATGCTGTTGGCTGGTCAGGATAGTAGCGATCCAGGTTTTCTGCTGGCGAGGCATGGCTGGTGGCGAGGAAAGACTGTTTGCTAGTCAGGATACTAGCCATCCAGGTTTTCTGCTGGCGAGGCATGGCTGGTGGCGAGCAAAGACTGTCTGCTGGTCAGGATAATAGCCATCCAGGTTTTATGCTGGCGAGGCATGGCTGGTGGCGAGAAAAGACTGCTTGATAGTCAGGACAGTAGAGATCCAGGTTTTATGCTGGCGAGGCATGGCTGGTGTCGAGGAAATGCTTTTGGCTGGTCAGGATAGTAGCGATCCAGGTTTTCTGCTGGCGAGGCAAGGCTGGTGGCGAGGAAATGCTGTTGGCTGGTCAGGATAGTAGCGATCCAGGTTTTCTGCTGGCGAGGCATGGCTGGTGTCCAGGAAATGCTGTTGGCTGGTCAAGATAGTAGCGATCCAGGTTTTCTGCCGGCGAGGCATGGCTGGTGGCGAGGAAATGCTGTTGGCTGGTCAGGATACTAGCGATCCAGGTCTTCTGCTAGCGAGGCATGGCTGGTGGCGAGGAAATGCTGTTGGCTGGTCAGGATAGTAGAGATCCAAGTTTTCTGCTGGCGAGGCATGGCTGGTGGCGAGGAAATGCTGTTGGCTGGTCTGGATACTAGCGATCCAGGTTTTCTGCTGGCGAGGCATGGCTGGTGTCCAGGATATGCTGTTGGCTGGTCAAGATAGTAGCGATCCAGGTTTTCTGCTGGCGAGGCATGGCTCGTGTCGAGGAAATGCTGTTGGCTGGTCAGGATACTAGCCATCCAGGTTTTCTGCTGGCGAGGCAGGCTGGTGGCGAGGAAAGACTGTTTGCTAGTCAGGATACTGCCAATACACCAATAGAAATAGAGGTGCTGCACATGGATTTCGAAGGGATAATATATAGTAGTATGTTACTCTTGCAGAAAAAGGGGTCATATAGCAAGAGAGTGTTTTCATATAGGCCTAGATATGATAGTCCAAACCAGGGAAACGGGAGTGCCTTGCCTCCAAACCCCGTAACGTCAAGGCAATAAATAAACCATTCGCTTGCACTCCCCCCGTTACCAGTTCACGCGTGGCAGGCAGGATTTTTGGCCATAGCAAGGGTAAACGGGAAGGCAACTAAGTGGTTAGTAGATACAGGGGCAACCATATCAATCGTCCGACTAGGGTTAGGAAGGAATCCGATAAAAGATACCGATAAAAGGGCGATAAGTATTACCGGGAAGAGTCTTGAGGTAAAGGAAATCCAAGATATTGAAATAGAATTTACAAATGCGGTAAGGATCCCGCATACTTCTATAGTGTGTGCAATAAATGCAGGCCGGGAAGTAGGTGGATTGCTAGGTCTAGATTTTCTACAGAAACATAGTTGTATCCTCGATGTAGGAAGCCGAAGGTTGAAGACGAAGGAAGGCTGGGATATAAATTTGACAAACGAATCCACATGTCACGAAAAGATAGGCGTAATTGACGTTGGGACGGCCGCCCAATATAGGTCAATGACTCGAGCGCAGTAGACGCAGAATTTGACACCGTCGCATCAAGTAGGACACAGTGAGAGGGAAAAGTCAAAATGTCTTAGGACAGACCCAGATCCTAAATCTAAATCCCGAGGCGTGATTGTTCGAAATAGCAAGGAAGCTATTGTATTGTATATATTTGTATAGTTTTGGCCGATGAATTGTATATGCTTTAAATTGAATAGTAATCTATGTAGCTCTACTGATAAATTGTTTGTGTTTGTAATTTGAAGTAGTTTGCATGATATGTATTATCAATTTCTGTATATCACAACTGGTTGAATTGTTTATACCTTAAATTTAATTAAATTGTTTTGTATTATAATATAGCTTAACTTATGAATGATCGTTTGCGTTTGTAAATTTAATAATCTGATTGGCTATGTATTGTATACTTTTAGTAGAGCCATCGATGTAGCTCAGTCGGCAGACTCGCTGGGCTGCTGTTCCGGAGCTGCGTTCGGGCTTGGGTTGGATCCCCCTTTGGACTTTGGTTTCTTCCGAGGTTTTCCACAGCCGTGGGACTGAAGCCGGATGGTCTATGGCGAGTCCTTGGCATCAACACCTTTGATTGATTACCCCCTTTGATTTGATTACCTGGTTGGGTTTTTCCGAGGTTTCCCCCACCGAAAAGGCAAATGCCGGGTAATATTTTGGCGAATCCTCGGACCTCACCTCATCTCACTACATCTCGCCAAAAAAAAAAAAAAAAAAAAAAAAAAAAAAAAAAAAAAAAAAAAAAAAAAAAAAATTGTACAACATTGTAAAAATTTTAGAAAATTACTAAATTGTAAAACTATAAAACTTTGTAAAAATTGTAATTGTAATATTGTAAAATGTTGACATGTTCCACATCTTAAAGCTTCATTGCTCATGTAAGATCTATGGAATAAAATAAATGAATGAATGAATGAATACCGCCAAGAAGCGAAGTAGTGCTCTTTGGACGAGTCAATGGAAATACCACCAGGGTAGGGGTAGGTTCCAATAAGAGAAATACGAAGACGTTTGAAGACAAAATTCCGATTATTCTCGAGCCGGCAAGTTTCGGAATAAATGGTGTGTATATGTTGCTAGAACCCTTAATGAATTCGAGCCATGTAAGAGTCAGTTAGTCCCTGTGAAAATCATAAATTGTACGGGAGAAGAAATACGAGTACAACAAGAGGCGAAATGTCAAACTACAAACATTCGAAGTAGGAGACAAAGTATTCATACACAGCACAGTGTTGAAAAAAGGAGTAACAAAGAAACTAGCTAAACCATTGACAAGTCCCGTTGAGATAGTAGAAAGACTAAATGAAGTCAATTACCGCATTCGATACGGAGACGGTAGAACACAAGCAGTTCATGTGAATAGGTTAACCCATTACTGCATGATGTTATTAATGACTTGAAAAATGCGTTTCTGAGTTTAAGTTTGCTAGTTGGTGACTTAAGAATGCTTTCTTACCATTTTTAACTTTATTTACTTTCTGGGATAAAAATTAAGGACCGTCCCATAAATAGGACGCTATGCATAATGGTCTGTGATGCAGTAGTTGAATATCATAACTCCTTTTTGTAGTTGAAATAGTATTTATGTGTTTATTATGTAGCAAATACATATACATATTAGAATCAGTGGTTCAACTGCCCTTCTCACACAAGCTTATACATTACACAACACTATTTTGTGTGGTAAGGGTAGAAACATTTAGGGTGGAGTCCAATTTGACACTTGCTGCAGATGAACTTTGCTTTCTCTGTACAATTAGCACACCTTCGCTGAGTTTCATTTTCAACTGTCCAGTGGTGTTGACCACCAAATCTTATATCTCCTGATGGAATAGGAACAATTTTTCCTTAGTGGGAACTCACCCCATGCCTTTTCAGTACTGTAAAAGCCAGGAGACGGCATAAGTTGAGGAGGTAGACTATCATCCAACCAGAATGGCGGTATCGTGTGGTTAGCACGATGATTCCCCCCCTCAGCCGTTATAGCTGGTCTCCGAAACCGCATTTTCGCTACCTATCGTAGCTCCACAAGTGCATGATGATGCTGGGTGGGCACCGGCCCCATAAACTGGCCGAAATTTCACGAGAAAATTTCTTCCCCCATGAGGACTCGAACCAGTGCGCATTCCGTAACGCGATTCCGAGGCAGGATGCCTTAGACCACGATGCCACGGCGCGGTACGTTGGTGCTTGTAGTAGTAATAATAGTACTTGTAGTTGTAGTAGTACGATGGCTTTCTAGCCTGGAATTACCTTCCCTGTCTTGGAAATTTTCATATACTAGCTTCCTTATTTTCGGACGGCAATAACTTGTGCGAGAAACCCCAGCTTCATTTTTGTCTAATGTACTTTCAAAATCATTTGTTGCAGCTTTTATGTTAGAAGACTCTGGCATACTTTCATCAACAGTGTCATCTTCATTATTATCATTACATATTTTTTTTTTGTAATTACGCTTTATTAAGTAGCATTTTACTGCCAAGATTATTCAAATTAGCCTCATGCTCGTCGTCCGATTTATCACTGTCTCTATCTGTATCATGAGAAACTTCTGGAGAGGTCACATATATTAGACTCTCACTATTATTATTTTGATTTTCCATTAACCCCAGAATTTAACTCACGGTTAGACTGGAAATAAAACAATGTAATGGGAACCATATATATTATGAAGAATACTACAGGAGTGCACACTGCATGGCGTCCTATTTTTAGGACGGCACTTTATTTCACCTTGTACCTATCAACATATAAGAAAATTGTATTGTTGTTATATACCACATGAAAACTGAAGTATTCAACTCATTATGTGAAAATAAAAATCAGACTTCTGTATCACCATTACAGAGTAACTAAGAATGAACTTACACGGTATGCGTCACAAAATATTGTTATCCTGCCATCTTGTAAAAAATTAGCTGGTATGAACAAATGTTCGCGCGGAATTCAAACACTGCAACACCATAATACAATGTAATAATTTACCTTCTAAACAATGCCTTCAACAGTACTAAACAAGAAAAAGTTCCATAGAAATCAGTAGTTTATGCAAGTCCTATTTTTAGGACGCTATGCAGAGTTGTGCCCTGGTAGAGTCGATGATCAGGATGGCGACAGTCACCCTACCGAAAGTAATACTGAAAGTATGTACACGCATTATTGGGAGAATGATGAGGGACCCCTGGTAGCGGAATCGAACAGCGAACCCCAAGGTGAAGAGATAGTCAATGAAACGCCAGGAACGGCGACAGAAAATGCTGGGCATCGGAAGATGAGATGCCACTGAGGGAGTTAAGAGATAGAGTAGGGAGGGATGAAGACTTTTGAGTCCGAGGACGAAATCCCTCTTGCCTCGTGGAAAGCGAGATTTCGTGATCCTCTCCAGGCACAGAGTTCTACTGAACCAGACCACGAGTTCGACCCAAACTCAGTTAATGCTCCCAGTGTGAGTAATGAATGAAACAGTCGAACAGAGAGACCAACCAACTTCACCTCCCTATGGATTGCGAAATAGAAACATTTATTAACCTATCTAATAGCAGATTGTGTGATTGTTGTCGTAAGGAAGTGATCTAATGAAATATGGGGACGAGATTTACACTCTCTGTTCCCCACATGTAATAATGTTTTCAGCTTCTCAGCCGCACTGTCTAGCCAGAGGAAGCTGAGGAAGCCCGTGTCATCGGATCTGAGAGACCTTCGACGTGATATCGTTTATTCCAGGAAAAACTCTAAGTATATTGTATAATATTAAGTAGAGCATGAAGCTCGCCCGAAGATGCCAAAGCTGAAAATGGCACTTGTAAAATGTATTTCTACTTTTGTAACTTGAAATAACGTATCATAAATAATTCTGTTGCTCGAGTTATCTGCTATGTAACATGTATACAGATTTTGAAACATTTTGAATAATGAGATAAGATATGTTCCTAAGCTTAGGGTTAATTTGACACAGAGATATAATAGCAATTAATATAATTAGTTTTGAAGGTTACTCTGCCTAACACATATATGTAAATATTCAAATTCAAACGTATCTCAAGTGATGATTTAAAAGGAAAGCATAGTTGATGTGAAAATTGAAGTTAGAGATGTCATAACTGAAACTCTTTCGTGAGTGCGTAAACAATCATCTTAATTTAATCATTGTGGTAATTGAACTTATGTACTGTATGTGCTCTAGGCTTCGAGAATGCAAGACATCTTTCGGCGACGTAGCATAAACCGCAGCGTATGCAACGAGAGCAGCGATGGACAGGTGACGTCAGCGCTCAGCACGGAACTGCATGTGTCAGCAGAACAACATAGGAAGTGCTGTACTGTTCTCCAACCAGGAGATCAACCGTGAAAGGAATGTGCTTACTATTGCGTCATCTATTGGAACGAAGTAGATAAATAATATTATCGTTATAACGTCAGTTTAAAAACCATGCGCTCTCCTGCATATGGTATTTCCTGTATGAAAACATTAAAAGACCAGGAGATTAACTGTGATCTAATTTTGTAACTAGGGTTGTATCAATATGTCCGTATCAATGTTATGGTTTGTGCTGTGAGAGCTAGCCAATTGAGATAAATGTACCCACGTGTGTGACCTTCCGACATCAACATTCACAGCATCATCCCGCTTTCCTTCATTCCCTGGAGACTTTCTCGAGGTTGGAGTACAGTATGTACGAAAAGGCGTCCAACACAGAATACAGAGTTAAGACTTGAATGCTTTTAAGACAAACATTTAGCTTAAGAATGGAGTGAATTACATTGAAACATGTGTGTGCGTGTGTGTATGCGGTATGTGTGAGGAGAATAGAGTGTATATCGGGGCCCCGACAGAACCAAAAGTGAGTGAGTGAGAGAGAGGAATATTGTGTTAACTCAATAATACCAATATTGTGAAATTTTACTGTAAAGACGGAAAGTATAGTACCCAAAATCTACTGTTGTGCCAAGGGCTGATAACTGTTATAGCTGACGCCATGCAACGAACCGAACCAACACGAAATTATAGGTTGTTTCAAAATTTAACATGGAATATTCAAAACCAATTAGAATGCATAAACTAAGTTTAAAAAAAAAAAGACATTATTAGTGATTCCGCTCTGCCTTGTAATATAGTGATCACCAGATTCATGATATAAATGGTGTGCATTTGAAGGCCAATGGCGAGGAGTAAGTACCCCGTAAGCCTGCTTGAGCAGAGAGAGAGTCCCTGACATGAGATAACTCTCTGTAAACTTTCTCTTTTGCTTGTGTGAGTGAATGTATTACAGAATCTAACCCACGATCACTAGGCCTTACAACAAGTTCAATGAGAAAGCACGTGCCATTGAGGCATCGTCTTTTTGAAAAGAAGGGGGCATTGTTATGCCCCAGGGTTAAAGAGCGCCCTGTAGCATGAGTTCGTGTGGAGTATTAAATTTGAAACAGGAAGTGTCAGCGGAATACCGGTTAAGACGCGCAATGCAATCCCAGCTTGCGAAGTTGCTGTTGCTTTCTAATGCCAGGCATTTGACATTAAAGTCATTTGACCTCTTGCACTATAATATTTTTCAAAGATATTATCATGGCCAGCCACTGAAGCACAGACTTTGAGCAGCTTGCGAAGTAAATAGATGCTTTGCCAGCGTTATTGATTTTGTCGCGCATGTGGTAAATCACTGGCTACGATGAAAGTATTCTTACGCCACAAATCATCGCTGGACTAATCGCATTGCTCCAGTAGAAAAAAAGCATGCATTTTAATTGGCTAAATTATATCACGCATTGTTCGAACTCTTTTCTTACGCGTAGTCTCATCAAAGCGACTTATCGCTATATTGCATTGAATAAAATTAAATATAAGAGATGTTTGATTAAGACGAAATCTGTAAGCACGTAAAATCAAAAGACGTTTTAAGCCCATCTCTCCTGATGGATGGCGTGGTCGGTACCCCGGGCGGGAAACCGATAACGAAACATACGAGTAAAAAGTGTTGGTGAGGAGATTCTGCAGGTTAGTTGAGGCAGTTAGTGAAGATTTGCAGAGAGCGCTAATCGAGAGACTTGGTAGCGGCATGGCGTCAGCCAACGAGATACCCTGTAAGTAGGCCTAATTCAACTTATATGTACATTGTGTAAATACTCATAATAAATCTAGCAGTATTTCATTCATGTGCAATACAGTCTAGACCTAAGTTCAGTAATCATGTAGTTTTCTTATAGTATCCTGAGAGCTCCAGCTCTTCCAGCAATTTTTTTTTTTTCCTTTGTTGAGTAAAATGGTGGTGTCAGAAATCCTGATAAGTAGCAGCAGAAGTCGAACGCACAATAGCCATCCGGATTGCAAACAGTGCGACCTAATCCCGGTCGCATAATAATAATAATAATAATAATAATAATAATAATAATAATAATAATAATAATAATAATAATAATAATAATTGTTTGGTAGCTGTATATGATTCCGCGGACATTAAACTGACTATAAAACAGTTTCACATCAATCAAGATAACTTTTAAAATATTTTGTTATTGACATGAATTAGAATCAGGCCTGATTAACTGTTGGCCTACTGGTACAATCAATAAAAATATAATGACAAGGTTTGGTATGCTAGTACAGTATATAGTACAGGAGCTACAACAACAAAATAATGATGATGATGATGATGATGATGATGATGATGATAATAATAATAATAATAATAATAATAATAATAATAATAATTTTTTGGTAGCTGTATATGATTCCGCGGACATTAAACTGACTATAAAACAATTTCACATCAATCAAGATAACTTTTAAAATATTTTGTGCGAGATCGTGCGTATTTGCTTGCTTTCCGCACAAAACCAATACGCGGTAAGCGTAAAATACCACATTCAGTATTCCCAACGTAACACACATAACAATTTCGTCCACACCTGTGGAGTAACGGTAAGCGCATCTGGCCGCGAAACCAGGTGGCCCGGGTTCGAATCCCGGTCGGGGAAAGTTACCTGGTTGAGGTTTTTTCCGGGGTTTTCCCTCAAGCCAATACGAGCAAATGCTGGGTAACTTTCGGTGCTGGACCCCGGACTCATTTCACCGGCATTATCACCTTCATTTCATTCAGACGCTAAATAACCTAGATGTTAAGACAGCGTCGTAAAATAACCCAATAAAATAAAATAAATAACAATTTCCCTATTCTTTCCGCTTCTGCGTCATATTCATTTTATTGCTTTAGGCTTTTAACATATTATTTTTAAAGACGTTCAATATAACAATAATTATAAATTGGAAACTTACCACTGCAATTTCACCTAAATTGCACTGTTAATTATTGTTTTTAAATATTTGCAATATTTAAGTAAACTATAAATCATTACATAACCTTACCGTTTGTTTTAAGTTCGCATTTATAGACTGGGGGAAAAAAACAGACGTATATCACGGCCTGCTGGAGTATAGTAAATACAGAAAACATTTTATAGGAACAATGTTGAAGATAGATATATTTGTTTTCCAAAGTTGCCGTCATTGAACAGAAACCAAGATGGAGATTTCATTGCAACTAATTATAAATTCCTCTTTCAGGTATGTAATAAACGATCTTCGCACAAAATAATGTACGATACACGAGCGGTATGTTTGTTTGCATGTTCTCGGAAATTAAAAGAGCTGAACTACGTTTCACTTTTTCAATCTTTTCCTCGAACATGAAAACGTCAGCATACCGCTCTTGTAATGCATATTACTACAGTTATTGACATGAATTAGAATAAGGCCTGATTACCTGTACTGGTACAATCAACAAAAATATAATGACAAGATTTCGTATGCTAGTACAGTATATAGTACAGCAGCTACAACAACAAAATAATGACGATGATGATGATGATGATAATAATAATAAAAATAATAATACTTACTTACTTACAAACGGCTTTTAAGGAACCCGAAGGTTCATTGCCGCCCTCACATAAGCCCGCCAGCGGTCCCTATCCTGTGCAAGATTAATCCAGTCTCTATCATCATACCCCACCTCTCTCAAATCCATTTTAATATTATCCTCCCATCTACGTCTCGGCCTCCCTAAAAGTCTTTTTCCCTCCGGTCTCCCAACTAACACTCTATATCCATTTCTGGATTCGCCCATACGTGCTACATGCCCTGCCCATCTCAAACGTCTGGATTTAATGTTCCTAATTATGTCAGGTGAAGAATACAATGCGTGCAGTTCTGTGTTGTGGAACTTTCTCCATTCTCCTGTAACTTCATCCCGCTTAGCCCCAAATATTTTCCTTAGCACCTTATTCTCAAACACCCTGAACCTATGTTCCTCTCTCAAAGTGAGAGTCCAAGTTTCACAACCATACAGAAGAACCGGTAATATAACTGTTTTATAAATTCTAACTTTCAGATTTTTGGACAGCAGACTGGATGATAAGAGCTTCTCAACCGAATAATAACACGCATTTCCCATATTTATTCTGCGTTTAATTTCCTCCCGAGTATCATTTATATTTGTTACTGTTGCTCCAAGATATTTGAATTTTTCCACCTCTTCGAAGGATAAATCTCCAATTTTTATATTTCCATTTCGTACAATATTCTGGTCACGAGACATAATCATATACTTTGTCTTTTCGGGATTTACTTCCAAACCGATCGCTCTACTTGCTTCAAGTAAAATTTCCGTGTTTTCCCTAATCGTTTGTGTATTTTCTCCTAACATATTCACGTCATCCGCATAGACAAGAAGCTGATGTAACCCGTTCAATTCCAAACCCTGCCTGTTATCCTGAACTTTCCTAATGGCATATTCTAGAGCGAAGTTAAAAAGTAAAGGTGATAGTGCATCTCCCTGCTTTAGCCCGCAGTGAATTGGAAAAGCATCAGATAGAAACTGACCTATACGGACTCTGCTGTATGTTTCACTGAGACACATTTTAATTAATCGAACTAGTTTCTTGGGAATACCAAATTCAATAAGAATATCATATAATACTTCCCTCTTAACCGAGTCATAAGCCTTTTTGAAATCTATGAATAACTGATGTACTGTACCCTTATACTCCCATTTTTTCTCCATTATCTGTCGAATACAAAAAATCTGATCAATAGTCAATCTATTACGCCGAAAACCTCACTGATGATCCCCAATAATTTCATCTACGTACGGAGTTAATCTTCTCAAAAGAATATTGGACAAAATTTTGTACGACGTCAACAAAAGTGATATTCCTCGAAAGTTACCACAGTTGGTTTTGTCCCCATTTTTAAAAATAGGTACAATTATGGACTCCTTCCATTGTTCTGGTACAATTTCCTTTTCCCAAATAGCAAGTACAAGTTTATAAATTTCGCTATATAATGCACTCCCACCCTCTTGTATTAATTCTGCTGGAATTTGATCGATACCTGGAGACTTGTACTTTTTCAGATTTTCTATCGCAATTTTGACTTCTGAAAGCGTGGGTTCGGGCATAAATGGCTCAGCAGTTTGTATTTAAATTCCGTCCCGATCATTTCTATTTGGCCTATGTACATTTAGTAATTGCGCAAAATAGTTTTTCCATCTGTTTAGGATTGATGGAGAGTCTGCAAGCAAGTCACCATTCTCATCCTTGATCACGTTTACCCTTGGCTGATATCCGTTCTTAAATTCCTTTATACCCTTATATAAATCTCGAATGTTTTTATTCTTACTATTTGTTTCTACCTCATTCAGTTTTTCCTTCAAGTAACCTCTCTTTTTATTCCTAAGTGTACGACTTGCTTCCCGTCTTTCATTGAAATAATTATCTCTCTTCTCCTCAACTGGATCCTGTAAGAATTTCAATTTTGCCTGTTTCCTTCTTTCTACTACCATGCAACAATCTTCATCAAACCACGGTTTCTTTTTCTTAGTTTCATAATAACCTATGCTCTGCTCACCTGCAATTTTGATACTATCTCTGATATTTTCCCACACGCTATTAACATCTAATTCTTTCTCAACTTCGTCGGAACTTTCTAAAGTGGCAAACCTATTCGAAATTTCGACCTGATAATTTTGCTTAGCTTCCTCGTCCTTTAATTTCAAAATATTGAATTTAGTAATATTAACTTGTTGCTCTACTCGCTTGGCTACTGATAATCTTTCTCTTAATTCTCCAATCACCAAATAATGGTCAGAATTACAGTCTGCACCCCTGAAAGTTCGAATATCTACTATACTAGTATATCTCCGTTTATCTATCAAGATGTGATCTATTTGGTTGTGTGTCAATCCATCTGGAGAAGTCCAAATATATTTATGTATATTCTTATGGGGGAATGTTGTACTTTTGACAATTAAATTTTTCGATGTGGCAAAGTTGACTAATCTAACTCCATTGTCACTACTAATTGCGTGTAGGCTCTCTTTTCCAATAGTTGGTCTAAAAATATCCTCCCGTCCTACTTTAGCATTGAAATCCCCCAATAAAATTTTCATATGATAACTAGGGAACTGATCAAAAGTATGTTCCAATTCCTCATAGAAGCTATTCTTTACATGGTCGTCTTTGTCTTCTGTAGGGGCGTGAGCATTTATAACTATGATGTCGCACCATCTACCCTTAAGTACTAAATATGATAACCTGTCACTGATAAATTCGACCTTTTTTACTGCTGATTTTATTCTTTTATGAACAAAGAATCCTGTTCCTAATTGTTGATTATTGTTTCCTTCCCCATAATACAACAAGTAATCTCCTATTTGTGATATGCCATTCCCATCTAACCTAACCTCTTGTACTCCTACGAAGTCTATTCTATATCTAGCTAGTTCTTTTGCTACTAATGTTACCCCTCCTGTTCTATAAAGACTAGTTACGTTCCAAGTGCCAAATCTCAAATCCTTATTCCTTTGCTGTGGTCGTGCCAGAGAATCAGTCCTATTCCGAGGCTTATTATAGGGTTTCGTAACAAGCTGTTTTTTTTTACGGTGATGGGTTGTTAGCCCTTCGCCCAACCCCCAAGCTGGAGGACCACCCCTTATCGGCTGTCCACGACTGCTTATTCAATATATTCGCAGCTACCCTCCATATCTGGAGGCCGTCTCCTCTATCCGCAACCTGAGGACGCGCCATGCCGTGGTGATAGGGACCCACAATACATAATATTAATAATAATAATAATAATAATAATAATAATAACATAAACCCCACCTACCTTTTACTTTATTTTAGATAAAAGATAGACGGCGTAGTCCGTCCCAGGGATCCTCCCCTGCCAACAAAAATGTGCTCACTGTAGTCTACATACAACAACAGATAACATTACAGATTGCTCATATTCATTACTACAGCAACATACAAACGTGGGTTAGGAAACGGTCTGGAATCTGAGCATGAGTCTATCGCCGCAGGCTATTTCACTGTTCCTCGTACACGTGACCTTTCTTTTCACAGTAAGCATTTGCTGTTACTCTATCAAGTTCATGTTTGAGCCTTATCTTGCGAGCAATATATGAATACCCCCGGACTGAGGGTATACTGGGTGTTCAGTTCAAAATGTGTCTTGGCTCGCTGTATGCCGTCATGTGGCTAGTTGATGAGCCTAGAGAATTCAATCTTCCTACACTTCTGCAGCTCAGGTGTATAACCTAAGAGGCAGAGAAGATGGCTAGCAAGTACGGCGTTCATTCTGAAGAGTACGTACCGATACGTACGGTAACGCCGGTGGTGGCAGGAATGAGAACTGTTTGGAAATACGTACTGTCGGGATATGGGGAGAGGGTTAAGATGATTACTTACGTATTTGTTGACATTAACGTCGACGGTCAACATGAACACGGAGCATTTGATTTGTGTTGTGGAATGTTACCGTACGCAACCGATGATAACAAAATACCCTGCGTACGACTTGCCGGCGCAAAACACAGTTCGAAAGAGGTTATGGTAGCACACAGACCGTACAGACCGCCATCTGTTGCTACGATGTTCAAGTTATACCGTACACGTTCTCAAGTTCAGATTGAAGAACGCCTTAAATAATAGGCAACTTCTCTAACATATCAGCTGAAACTCGCTTCAAATCGGTGACCCAACAACAGTGACGTCATGACACACTTTGAAATGAACACCCAGTATAGTAGATATTATATTGTTTCCCTATGTAAGCCTACTTACACCCTTATTCTGGGGAGGGGTATTCATATACTTGCAAGAGAACATTACTCAATGTTAAGGGGTTAGGTACAGTTTACAGCAGTAAAATTTTGGAAATATTCAACAATTTTTCCCTCCATTAATGTATCTTGTAAAATAATGAAAATTAGTAGGTGTAAAACATTGTCCTTCTGCTATAAAAAGATGTTTTTACGAATTAAAATATATATATATATATATTTTTTTTTTTTTTTCAAAATTCAGTTCACTGTCCAGTGATGAAACTTTTCCCACATAACTCAAAAACTATCCAACATTGTGTGTTGAAAGGTTTTGTGTGTATTTATGCATGCCATATCTACAATATGATGCAAGATCACTTCTCTACCTTTGATAGATTGTCTGATAAAAAAAATAAATTCATTTTTAAAAATGGTCAAATATCAGTATTTTCTTTTAACACAAAATAAGAAACATATTAATTACTAAGGAATGTGGTTGAAAGAGCATGGTATTGTGAACATGAGTTTCAGCAATAAAATAAAACAGAGATAATATGAAAAAGTTAACAAGTTTATGAATTATGAGGGAAACGCTTCATCACTGGAGAGTAAACTGCCACAATTTTGAATTTTGAAAAAAAAAAAGTGTAAAGGATTTTTTTTTACCGTAAAGATATTCTTTCATATAGCAGAAGAACACTGTTTTACACGTACCAATTTTCATTATGGCACAAGATACAGTAATGGAGGAAAGAAATGTTGAATATTTACTAAAATTTTACTGCTATAGGCACCGTGCAAGCTCCTCTGGTGGCGACTGTTGTTACTAACTGCGGGACAGCAGCGATAGAGTTGTGCTTGAAGCGTATGAATATACTTAACATCTCAGGTTAAATGATTAGAAATATGGATGATCCTAAAAAGCGGAAAGGTAATGCAAATTGCTGTGTTATTGAGTGTAGTAATACTTATAGCAGGGCTGGGCACATTACGTGATTCTGAGAAATGAGCGCTGTGTGCTTTAAAGAGCGGGTCTTGCGAGCGCTCTGACATGCATACTGCACGTTATTCAGTGTCGGTGCAGTGGTGACTCTACAGTATGATGGCGAACTTTGAAGACGGAGCTTCCGCTCATACACTAAAGCGTCCCGCTATTCCCAATGCTTTTAATGTATCATGGGAGGAGGAGTTCTTTTTCTTAGAGAGCAGTGGATTAGCAAAGTGTTTAATTTGGCATGAAACACTCCAACTGATTAAAAAGTTCAATACCCAACGGCATTATTCTTTACAACATGCTACTGAATATGACAAATATGTTGGTAATGAACGCCATAAATTAATACAACTTAAAGAAAATGTTTCTCAGGTACATTATATTAGAGTATCTATTTGATATTTACATTGCATTATAGGTTATTATACATTTAGTAACATATAATTTTAAATTATACCAGTATTATGATATATCATAGCATAGTATATTACAGTTCATGATATATTATCATATATCATATTATATATCATGAACTGTAATATACTGTACTATACTATGATATACCATAATATTTGTATAATTTAAAATTATATATTACTAAATGTACTATAATAACTTATAATGCAATATAAATATCGAATAGATACTCTAATATAATGTACCTTACAACCATTTTCTTTAAGTTGTATTAATTTATGGTCATATCATATCACATCACATCACATCACATATTATATTATATTATATTATATATTAACAGAATGACAATAATACACTTAGTGAATCTGCTATGAGAATTAGCTACAAAATTTGCCCGAAATTGCAAAGGAATTGAAAACATTGAACGAAGGTGAATTCAGCAAGCGATGCTTAATTATATTGGCAGATGAACTCTGTCCACAGCAAGTAGGGGAAGTGGAAGCCATACGCCTGTCTCGTAGAACCGTGGTGAGGAGATTGCAGTCTGTGCGTATGGGTTATGTAAATAAGCCTAATGATTTGTGAGTGTGCATAGAGCGAAGTTTATTTCATTAAATTAATAAGAGTGTTATAAATTCTGTAATGTACAATGGATTGATGTAATATTCCTATAAACTATTATGTACCAACAGACTGAATGACTAGAACAACCGTGGCTCTTGTTATATTAATGCAGGGAAGGTAGCTGTAATGCGAGTCCGCCACTGCGTGAGCGTTCTGCTCTGGCTTGGAATTGAAGTGCCTTGCGGAGCGAGAGCAGCTCTGGCCGACTAAATGGAGCCGCTCTCATGCCCGGCCCTGGCTTATAGGAACACACCAACCGATATTGTTTTTATTTATTCCCAAAACAGAAAAGTGAAGCGCAACGACGCTAATTGTGGATCCATGCAGTACGCAGACGAAAGTAAATAAGGCTACACTGCTTGTAATCATAGTATTATTTTATACTAAGCCTGATATAAAAATTATAATGTATATAGTATTATGTTTATAAATAACCATTAAGTTAACAACGACAGGAATTTATCATTTAAATTTCAAAAAGTACATAATTACTGAGTTCTTTACATATGTATTATGTATGATATTAGCAACAATAAATAATAATATACTTATTTTTAAATGTATTCATATCGATATTTAATTATTGATTTCAAGTGCTGAGGGTTCACCTTGGAAACCAACACCCGCAGCAAGAATTTGCGGTATTCATTTTATTGGGAACGAGATCAGAACACCCCCAAAACTAGCATACCGTTCCCAGTATTTTTATAAAAGATTACAAGAAAAAGACTGCCTCATCTCAACTAGCTCCGGAAAGGTACGAAAGAGACGCATACAGAAGAAGAAAATATGAAAATTTAAGTTTTATTGAAGGCGAATGCTCAACATGTGTTATTTCGAAAAATGAAGTAGCCATACAGGCAGAAGTAAATGAAACCATTCTTAGTGATATTGTTTTTTCTTTTACAATTGAATTGTGTGAATTGTCTACTCAAGCGTCTATTCCATTACATGCCGAACTGAAGTCACATAAGAAATGTTATGACAAGCGTTCAGGAACAAATGATATGTTTAATGAAATGCAAGGTTTCCGAAATTATACTACAATAAAATATGAGACAGAACTACCAGGCTTAATGGAATGATATTTGTGGTTTCGAATATATTGTTAAAATTGCTGCCAATTGAAACACAATCATACCCGTAGAATCATAATAAGAAATATTTCCAATTCTATCATTTAAGCCAAAAATAGCTACCATAGATAGTCGAAACGCCCCAAGATATAGATCATACATATTCTTTTTTGCCATTTTTATTAGTGAATTTCACATCGAAAGCTTTCGAAAAATTCTGTCCAAGAGTAAGATTAGTAAAGAAAATCGTCTACTCATATTTTCCAATTAAAATGAAAACTGGATTGTCGTATTCTGCTATGAGGGTGATGTTCGGAGTTAATCGTACAATTATAATTATGATGTATTTTTACGGCCACTTTAATGTTGTTGACTCCACAATGGTTACTGTAATTTTGGGTTTTGGCCTAGCAGAGAAAGTATTCAGGAAACAATGCCTGCAATATTGAAAAATGTAGAGTGACAATTAATTGTTCAGAAGTGGAACAGCCACCCAATGTGGATCAGATGGTGGCCTTCAAATCTAAATGCTACCGAGGCAGATCGAGTGACACATTCATAAGAACTGATTTCGGATTATTGACTTTATTAGAAGATGGTGATGAAGTCAGGTTTTCCCGGAATAATAACAAACCTCTCCGATAAAGGAATCATTGTTGTTGCTCCACCGTATCTGCACGATGGTAAATTAACAGCTGAAGAAGTCGAAACTACTTACAGCGTTGCCAGTGTTCGAATTCATGTTGAAAGGTGCATTCAGCGAATTAAAATATACAGTATAACATTTTACACAAACTATCAATTGAACTGCTTCCGCATGTTGATCTTGTTGTTTATTCAACTGTCCAAAGAGAAGTCTGAACCTCATAAGTGATACCAACAAGGCACCACTTATGAGGCAACTAGGCCAGAATATCATGGGGTAGAGTGGCCAGTTCCTTTTCCCTTCCATTGCATATATCGCCGACTAGCTACAAATTACACTAGTCAGACTTCAGATGCATACAAAACAATTGTTCTTCCTCTGATACATATCGTCAAGTGAGATGTACAGCCTGATAACAGATATACATATCAGCCAGAACCTCAATCAGAGGTAGTATGTTGATGATGATATTCATTATGTGTTGTGTTTTAGAGAATTTGCAGTCGCCCATTATTCAGGAAGTGTAATTAAGTCTACTTTTAGAATTAAATCAATTAAAATGCGTAATTTATACAGACATTATAGACACAAATATTACATACGTCATTACATCAAATATAAGTATATAAGTGTTTTCGTAATATGACTGTTCACCCTCATTCAATGGTCTGAAATCTGATTTAAATCCAAAAAACTGCACTGATATTTCAGGAACTTTATAGTTACATTTTTACACTCCTCCAGCAGTACTGAACTTTCCACTGAGTCTATAAAATAATTAAAGACTGGAGATTGCTGGGTTTGCAGTGAAAGACCTGCCCTTGGGCAGAACACTATGAATCAATGAACCCATTCTTACTAATATTACAACTTTTTATCGGCAGAAAGCCGCATATAATTTCTATATCACACATTCGAAACAGCATCCTCAAATATGTTGAAATCTCTAATATTAGGTCTTGTGAGTCACATATGAAGGAGCTAGAGCAGCTATAGGGACTATCAGCAAAGTAGGGAGGGAATGCTCCTACTCACCCCACATTCGTTTGATTGACAGGCGAGGGGTAAAGCAGTTATTTTGCTAAGTCAAGTGCAGTGGTGGATTCGACACACCTTGCGCATCAGTGATTTCTCCGCTCTTATATCTTGTTTCAAAATCTTTACGGCATTTTGTTTATAGGAAGTACACGTATCATACAATAATTATGACGGCCACCTACTGTCATTAGGCAAATTATATATTTTTCAATTGTATAACTATTCCTTTATCATGTGCACAAAAAATTCTTGAACTGCCTTGTGGTCGACATAATAAAGTATTTCTTTTTTAAAAACAATAAAGAAAAAAGCAAAGCTCCATTGTCATTTAACTGCTCAACATAATAAATTGTTTCTTTTTAAAAACCAATCAAGTAACTAAACTCCATTGCCATTTAACTTGAAAACATATTAAACACAATATAATGATCAACAAAATCAATTGTTTCTTTTTATAAATGCGAAAGAAAGTAAAACTAAGCTCCACTGTCATTTAACTTTAAAACATATTACACAAAATATATGAGATATGAATGAAACGAAATACTACTGTAGGCCTATACTGCTCGTTTTCATGTTTTTGTTGTTGATTTCCCTCGAAATTTCTTTTTATTAACTAAAATGGATGTATTTGGCTCTAAAATAGAACAACTCAACCGTAATACTGAAACTAAATGCATGTCTGTGATCCTAGACCTGGAGATACTTTTGGTCATATTCATTTTGAAAAGAAAAACAGCTCACAACAGTAAGTTGAGCCAAACATAGATACCATACGCATTGCAAATGTGCGCAGATTAGGGAATTGCTCCTCTGGTAGGTATTTAAAGAGATCTCGTCCATTTTTTCCTAAACACTTTAGTGGCGTGCTCTTTTGCATCTCTATAGTGGCTCTGATGCTTGGGCAACATCAAATACAAATGGATTATTGAACAGACACATCTCCATGTCCATTGCAGTTACTTCTGAAAATCTTTCTTGGAAAGAGAACGCATCAAGTAGGCCTAATATGCACTCAAAGTTTTAAATAAGTTCAGTTCCAGATACTTAATAAAATAATAAGTATATAAGTCCTGAAAATACCACAAACATATCTTGTTTTGTATCTTTTCACAAATATTACGAAAATAGCTTTTAAAATTGTAAATAAATACTTGTAAGATCAGCGAAGTCCGCTTTATGTTTCCGATCAAAGTGGCGTTTAATATTAAAGCGTTTTATATGCGCAATTCTAAACCTACATATTAAGCAACAGACTTTCTTCTTTTTGTAAGTAACAAAAAATCCTTTCTGCCACTCTTCCTGAAACTGACGTCCAGAGATCGAAGCCATACCCGCCACTGAATGAAGCGTGTCTACGAAGCACCAGGCGGAGGAGAGGGTCGGTGGAGTGAGGTAAGGCGGCTTTGAGTGCAGTGGCCCTTCGGAGCCATTTTTCCCCATGGTTGAGCTAGAGGAAGGTAAAGAGGCGATGATGGGGTCTTCGCCATCCAATGGGATTACGTCTGATCTGGTGGGCGCGAGGATTGAATATGTGTGTTGTGTTGTCTGAAGCGGTGTTTGGACCGAGCGGCGACGGCAAGCAGTGCGTATGAAATTTGAAAAGAAAAACAAATTCAAACACGTGTCCTTCCCTTTCTCTTTATAATGCTGCTGGAATCAACGTCACCAAGCCAAGGTGCACGACGGAGTGCGTTCAAAGCTGATAAAATTTAATTGTGCGATGGTCTAAATCTGGAACAATGACAAGAAAACTTTACAGTGCATTTATTGAGTTGCACTTTTGCCTCACATTGGTATGTCCAACTGTTTGTTACTTGATTTCTGGGAGCCACACAGAGATAAAAATTTAGTACGTGACATATTGTCATCTTAATAACCTTGAAGCTGAAAAATTAAGAGTGTATATCATTCCTGGAAAAGATCCCTAATAACTGCAACCCTTAGAAAGGCATTTTTTCCAAACGTTCAAGTCAATGGACCAACATGATATAGGCCCTATATGATTCTGCAGTGTTAAATAACATTCATGTGAAATTGCACAACGTAACAGTATTCTCAAACGCATTTCGCTGCTCTCCAGTGAAGAATATTCCTCGCGCTTGTTTCTTCTCATAGACATGATTGGAAATCGGCAGGTTCAATTACCACGAACGAAACGTTTGGAAACAGCACTGATCATTGTATTACTTAATTAAGGGTAATAATTGGTACATGTAAATGGCCGTGAACAGGAATTTTAAAAGGAGGAAGAGAGTTTGAATGTGAGAAAACATTATTTTGTTCAATGTGCAAGAATGACGTACCCTAGCACTGACGTGTTTGTCGTGCGTGAGGAGGGAATTATACATGAATTAAAATGGTCTGTACACCTCTGCATTGTGCAACACATTAATATATTTCGCTATTTCACTTTTTAGCTCGCTGATTACTTCCCAAATTGGGGGAAGCTGGGGTGGGGGATTAAATTCCCAAACGCCTTCTCCTTGTGCATGGATATGCAATCATATTTTGTGTCAGCGCGTACACTACAAGTCCTTACAACGCTATAATATTTGAAAAGGATCTAAATATTCTTAGAGAAAATAATTGTTTTAAGTTAAGGCAATACTAGTGTTCATTTTTATTAGCGAGATTTTTTTAATAAAAAAACGCCGGCCTAAATAAGGGTTCGAATAGATCGGCCTATTAATCAGTTCATAAAGAATAATCATTAAAATCAATTGTGTGACAATTTGAAAGGAAAAAGAAAACATTAAGATAAATGATACGAAAACATAGGAAATAATTTACAATAAATGTTTGTTGGGTACAAATGATTACTAATTAGGCCTATAGGTAAGGATGATTTTAACACTTTACGTGTATCAATTTTGTGGTTCTGCAATACTAGTCTCCATGCTGACGTCTATTCATGCAGTCACTCAAAATTTCAATTCCCATACAATTAAATATAAATTTAAATTAATTATTGTTTAAACTAATTACTAATTCTTCACTGGTGACTTCTTTCCCGACGTTAGCTCTCAAGTTCAAAAATTTACAAGTTATAACGTGTAATAAAATTTCACCCACAAAAAGAAACATACGTACTTACTTTATGCATATCGAAATACTTACAACCATGCTTCCAGAATCCTTAATTGGTTCCTTTACCAGAGTATCTTTCTTTGTGTCAGCTGCTACGGAAACAATCTTTGCGACGTCGTAGGGTTTTATGTTTTTAAGGAAGGTGACCAGAGGCATCTCTGTGGAAAATGAGTGTCAGAAATAGACACAAACTAAGATTTACAGCACACATTGAGAACAAAATTAACAACCTTTCTCCACACCCATACCTGCCACTCAAATAATAAATTTTTTATGCATTATAAATTGAATTAATGTGCTAACTATGTATCTTATAATATTTGTATTACTTTTGACTTGTTCTACATCGTAGAGCTACAATGCCAATACAGATTCCATGAAATACTATAAATGAAATTAAAAATATATTTATATGTATATATCTGAGTATTCCAAGTTCACAAACGAAATCCGTGCATAATTTTCTTTCAGAGAATAAATAAGTATCGGCTTGGGAAAAAGAAATTATGGTTTCTCAAATTATGTACATGTAGGCATAACCAAATCACAACATGGTCACTATCACTATAAAACATTAATAACAATAATAATTGTTTGGTAGCTGTACAGATTCCGCGGACATTAAACTGATTGTAAAAAAATTTCACATCAATCTTTTAGTCGTTTACTTACAACATTAAAGATCAATATTTTACATTCGTAACTATTTGCTCTTTGCAGCTTGTATCACTTCTTTAATTGTTGCAAAAAAAAAAAAAAAAAAAGGCACAAGGATTGAAAAAGTTAAGTTACGTAAAACGATGTTTAAAGTTACAGCACTATTTATCTACTATCTCACCTTATACAGTGCACTCGATGTTCTCCATATGTATAAGTAGTAAGCCACAGCCTTCCTAGCACTGGTCAGATACTTTGCCTGTCTAACTCCAAGAAAACGTCTATAACACAAACTCCAAAATGGCTCTGAAACGGGGAGTGGCACATTGCGCCGCGCAGTGGTATTTAAATTTTAAAGATCACTTGGGACCTTCAGACGAGCAAAATATTTCAGTATTCAATAAAGAAAATTAAATAAATCTTCAACTTCGCATAAACGAACTTCATAATTTCTTTATGTTATAATATACACTCTTAAAAGAAAATATTATATTAGACGTACTTACGTATTCCACAATACAATTATGTCGAATTGAATTCTTGTGCAATCTTCTGTCTTGAAGAAACTGCGTCGGTCTTCTTATTCTCTACCGTCATTGAATATTTTAGAATAATGTCCTTCAATACAGTCATATTTCTCTATATAAGTAAAACATTTCCTTTTCTTCTTTCCGCACATTAACTTACATCAATCATTTTATTGTATCCTACAGAAACATAAATATTTACAGACAAAACAAAATCGACTGTCTGATTTACATTTTCGTGACAATGACTTTACAATTTCTCATAGCAATAACTTCTTAAGTCACATTTATTAAATAAAACTTAGCGAAGTACGACTTATCAACCGGCTATGAATACCGTAATCGTATAAGTTAAGATGTTCCAATAAGTATAACTTAACAAAGTCTTACTTATTGAACAAATAAGTCACCGACTATGAATACCGGCCTTAGTTTTCTATTCGTTTCAAATAAAAATTTTCGTCACAGCAAAAAACCGCTATGAGTTTTCATCAACCCAATAGAAAATGTGAAATAACAGTTTATCGTAGTTTTTTTATTAAGATTTCTTAAATTTTACATTTAGGCAGCAGCAGAGGCAGGCGGGGCTGGCGACTCAAGTGTGGCAGGCGGGGCTCACAACTCAACTCAGGTGTGGTAGGCGGGGCTCACAACTCAACTCAGGTGTGGCAGGCGGGGCTCACAACTCAACTAAGGTATGGCAGGCAGGGCTCACAACTCAACTCAGGTGTGGCAGGCGGGGCTCACAACTCAACTCAGGTGTGGTAGACGGGGTCACAACTCAACTCAGGTGTGGCAGGCGGGGCTCACGACTCAACTCGGGTGTCGTAGGCGGGGCTCACAACTCAACTCAGGTGTGGCAGGCGGGGCTCACAACTCAACTCAGGTGTGGCAGGCGGGGCTCACAACTCCACTCAGGTGTGGCAGGCGGGGCTCACAACTCAACTCAGGTGTGGTAGACGGGGCTCACAACTCAACTCAGGTGTGGCAGGCGGGGCTCACGACTCAACTCGGGTGTCGTAGGCGGGGCTCACAACTCAACTCAGGTGTGGCAGGCGGGGCTCACAACTCAACTCAGGTGCGGCAGGCGGGGCTCACAACTCAACTCAGGTGTGGCAGGCGGGGCTCGCAACTCAACTCAGGTGTGGCAGACGGGGCTGGCGACTCAGGTGTGGCAGGCGGGGCTCACAACTCAAGTCAGGTGTGGCAGGCGGGACTCACAACTCAACTCAGGTGTGGCAGGCGGGGCTCACAACTCAACTCAGGTGTGGCAGACGGGCTGGCGACTCAGGTGTGGCAGGCGGGGCTCACGACTCAACTCAGGTGTGGCAGGCGGGGCTCACAACTCAAGTCAGGTGTGGCAGGCGGGGCTCACAACTCAACAGAGGTGTGGCAGGCGGGGCTCACAACTCAAGTCAGGTGTGGCAGGCGGGGCTCACAACTCAACTCAGGTGTGGCAGGCGGGGCTCACAACTCAAGTGTGGCAGGCGGGGCTCACAACTCAACACAGGTGTGGCAGGCGGGGCTCACAACTCAACTCAGGTGTGGCAGGCGGGGCTCACAACTCAACAGAGGTGTGGCAGGCGGGGCTCACAACTCAACCGAGGTGTGGCAGGCGGGGCTGGCGACTCAGGTGTGGCAGGCGGGGCTCACAACTCAACTCAGGTGTGGCAGGCGGGGCTCACAACTGAACTCAGGTGTGGCAGACGGGGCAGGCGACTCAGGTGTGGCAGGCGGGGCTCACGACTCAACTCAGGTGTGGCAGGCGGGGCTCACAACTGAACTCAGGTGAGGCAGGCGGGGCTCACAAATCAACACAGGTGTGGCAGGCAGGGCTCACAACTCAACTCAGGTGTGGCAGGCGGGGCTCACAACTCAACTCAGGTGTGGCAGGCGGGGCTCACAACTCAACTCAGGTGTGGCAGGCAGGGCTCACAACTCAACTCAGGTGTGGCAGGCGGGGCTCACAACTCAACTCAGGTGTGGCAGGCGGGGCTCACAACTCAACACAGGTGTGGCAGGCGGAGCTCACAACTCAACACAGGTGTGGCAGGCAGGTCTCACAACTCAACTCAGGTGTGGCAGGCGGGGCTCACAACTTAACTCAGGTGTGGCAGGCGGGGCTCACAACTCAACTCAGGTGTGGCAGGCGGGGCTCACAACTCAACTCAGGTGTGGCAGGCGGGGCTCACAACTCAACTCAGGTGTGGCAGGCGGGGCTCACAACTCAACTCAGGTGTGGCAGGCGGGGCTGGCGACTCAGGTGCGGCAGGCGGGGCTCACGACTCAACTCAGGTGTGGCAGGCGGGGCTCACAACTCAACTCAGGTGTGGCAGGCGGGGCTCACGACTCAACTCAGGTGTGGCAGGCGGGGCTCACAACTCAACTCAGGTGTGGCAGGCGGGGCTCACAACTCAACTCAGGTGTGGCAGGCGGGTCTGGCGACTCATTGTGGCAGGCGGGGCTCACAACTCAACTCAGGTGTGTCAGGCGGGGCTCACGACTCAACTCAGGTGTGGCAGGCGGGGCTCACGACTCAACTCAGGTGTGGCAGGCGGGGCTCACAACTCAACTCAGGTGTGGCAGGCGGGGCTCACAACTCAACTCAGGTGTGGCAGGCGGGGCTGGCGACTCAGGTTTGGCAGGCGGGGCTCACGACTGAACTCAGGTGTGGCAGGCGGGCCTCACAACTCAACTCAGGTGTGGCAGGCGGGGCTCACAACTCAACTCAGGTGTGGCAGGCGGGGCTGGCGACTCAGGTGTGGCAGGCGGGGCTCACGACTCAACTCAGGTGTGGCAGGCGGGGCTCACAACTCAGGTGTTGCAGGCGGGGCTCACGACTCAACTCAGGTGTGGCAGGCGGGGCTCACAACTCAACTCAGGTGTGGCAGGCGGGGCTCACGACTCAGGTGTAGCAGGCGGGGCTCACGACTCAGGTGTAGCAGGCGGGGCTCACGACTCAGGTGTAGCAGGCGGGGCTCACGACTCAGGTGTAGCAGGCGGGGCTCACGACTCAGGTGTAGCAGGCGGGGATCACGACTCAGGTGTAGCAGGCGGGGCTCACGACTCAGGTGTAGCAGGCGGGGCTCACGACTCAGGTATAGCAGGCCGGGCTCACGACTCAGGTGTAGCAGGCGGGGCTCACGACTCAGGTGTAGCAGGCGGGGCTCACGACTCAGGTGTAGCAGGCGGGGCTCACGACTCAGGTGTAGCAGGCGGGGCTCACGACTCAGGTGTAGCAGGCGGGGCTCACGACTCAGGTGTGGCAGGCGTGGATCACAACTCAGGTGTGGCAGGCGGGGCTCAGGACTCAACTCAGGTGTGGCAGGCGGTGCTCACGACTCAGGTGTAGCAGGTGGGGCTCACGACTCAGGTGTAGCAGGCGGGGCTAACGACTCAGGTGTAGCAGGCGGGGCTCACGACTCAGGTGTGGCAGGCTTGGATCAGGACTCAAGTGCGGCAGGCGGGGCTCACGACTCAGGTGTAGCAGGCATGGCTCAGGACTCAGGTGTAGCAGGCGGGGCTCAGGACTCAGGTGTAGCAGGCGGGGCTCACGACTCAGGTGTAGCAGGCGTGGCTGAGGACTCAGGTGTAGCAGGCCGGGCTCACGACTCAGGTTTGGTAGGTGGGGCTCACGACTCAGGTGTAGCAGGCGTGGCTCAGGACTCAGGTGTGGCAGGCGTGGCTCAGGACTCAGGTGTGGCAGGCGTGGCTCAGGACTCAGGTGTGGCAGGCGTGGCTCAGGACTCAGGTGTGGCAGGCGTGGCTCAGGACTCAGGTGTAGCAGGCGGGGCTCATGACTCAGGTGTAGCAGGCGTGGCTCAGGACTTAGGTGTAGCAGGCGGGGCTCACGACTCAGGTGTAGCAGGCGTGGCTCAGGACTCAGGTGTGGTAGGTGGGGCTCACGACTCATGTGCGGCAGGCTGGGCTGCAATATTACATATTTGCATTTTAAGCGGACACTCTGAAATTGAATGTAAATTATCGATTACATTAAAAATTCAATCTCAGTATCACTTTAATTACTTTGTCACACTTCAATCATTTGTCTTTCAATTGCACTTGGTTCAAGAAATTCATTAAAAAAAAGTACTTCCCATATTATTATTACAGAAAGGTACGTTACAATGCACCATATTCATTAATGCACATTAAAGGTCACAAGTCTCTAACCTCCAAGAATCACATCAAGACTGGAAATACTAAAGATATCCAGAATAAAAAACTGATTAAGAATACTGTACATGATCTTGCAGGGCGGACTAAGCTTTTCAGGTATACTATTACACACAAAATTATAGCATGAAATAGCGAGCATCGGACTTCCGCTGGCAAGGCTACTCTAAAATGCAAGAAAGAGGCATGAGGTACATTCTTTGCCGAGCGGCAATGTTGACCCGATTAAGACCTGAAAGTGCCAGAATGGGGACAAAGAAGTAAACTTTGACTCTTCGCTTCTCCTACATTGCTGCAAGACGAAGAGATGGGCCGGACATAGACGGCAGTTGGTTGCTGCCCAGACTTTCCAGGAACAACTCTACGCTTCGCCTATACACGCGCTGCTCTGGTATGCGAGCTCCCATTTGGTTGCATGTCAGCTTCCCTGGCGGAAGGAGCTCGCTTCGCCACAGTGGACGTTCATATTTCGGCATAAAGAAACTATAGAGATTTATAAGAAAACGGCCAGCCTACCACGTAATACGTAACCAAAGAGGAGGTCCCACGTCGGTGTAATATTTTGGTTCTATAAACATTTTTACTCAATCAAATGAAAACCACAGTGTTTGTATTAAAGTCATAATGAACTTGAAGATAAGAGCAGAACGATTAGGAATAATTGTATTAAGCCTTGCGGAACACACTCATGAATTACCCCTCGCAGTGGTCCTCTTGACAGATTCTTTTCCTCTCTCCTTATTCGACACCGAACTAAAATCAGAACCTTCTAAGCTACGACATAAGTCAATTATTGTTCAGGTTTATGATGATGCTCTGGTGTTGATTCGTAGGAAAAACGGCATCCAGGTAAATGTAAGAGGTATTATATCCTCAAGCAGATTTTAAATCCATTACTACAACATCAGTTAAAGTTGTTTAAAACTAACAAACAAAGCGTTCTCCCCTGTGAAATCAGTGACATTGTTTTTCATGAATATGTCGGGCTCTTCATCACTCTTTCCTCCTTTTTTTTCCAAACCCACTGATTTATTGAGATCTGTATGTGGCAGTGCGATTCCGAAAACTGTAAATGCACTGCAATTGTAATACTGAAGTTGTTAATACTGTCTGCAGCACTAAGGACAAATACCTTACTATAATGTATTTCATAGGGAGACTCTTCTCGAGTAGTGTCACTTCATTAAAAATTAAAATGGGTTGGGTGACGTTACATTTGAAGAGACAACAGGTGTAACTCATTTCCTTAAAGATGAGGAATTCTTAAATTCTTTTACTTTTAATTCCCTTCAGACAACATTGACATTCGGTATAATCACTGCTGAAATCGTCAGCCAACTACATGTTCGTACTACGATTCAGTATTTCAAAAATACAATAAACGACATCGGGAGTAATTCCTCTGAACTGGAACGATTCTCTGAATGCCAAACAAAACGTGCGCGGAAAGAAGTGAACATAAGTATCGGTGATAAGGAAGTGCGTGTGATATGATTAAGAATCAGAGGAAATATCAATTAGAAGAAGCGCAACACACACAACACCATTGTAATATTGAGCCACGAAAGTACAAGTCGCACGTGTAGCTGCTTTTCCTATGGAAATTCTACCCCTGTAGTGAAATATTATCCCAGCCTTACGAAATCTACGTTAGAAAGTGAATTCGCCGTACTTTATAGGAATTATATATTCTTTAAAATTGTAAAAATGTGTACTTTCTTCCCACACCCTAATGAAGGAAAAGAATTAGGAAAGAGATCTCTCAGAATTACACGAAGTGACAGAAATTGTACTGACAACCCCAATTTCAACAGCGCAATAAGAGCGTTGTTTCATTACTTCAAAACGAGATGGAACTTATCCAAGGAACTCAATGGGCCAAGATCGTGTAAACGCATTAGTTGAGTGTAACATTCATAATAACAGCATCGCAGAGAATCCGAAATTAAGCCGGAAAGTGATTGATTTATTCGCATCACAGGAGAATCGACGAGCGCAGTTCTTTAGAAAAGAGATAACTTTTAAAATATTTTATGAATTAGAATCAGACTTGCTTAACTGTACTGATATACTATCAATGACAATGCAATGATATTGTTTGATATTTGAATATATACCACAACAGCAGGAACAATAGCATATATAATAATAATAATAATAATAATAATAATAATAATAATAATAATAATAATATCTACATTACAGACACATGCATCTTCAGTCACAAACTGGTATTTATCATCACAAAAATAAACTGGGTAGTGTTGCATATGCACTCCTGCCACCTATAGGCCAAAGCGCTCACTGTATCTATATCGTTGCTTACCATATTATACAAGCTGACGCATAGGACGATCGAGAGTAGGTCTCTGAGAGTCATGACAATTTCTGCCGCTAGGTTCGCCTCTCTGTGCTAAGAAATGATGAATAGTTCCATTACTAGGCATTGTGTATCGTGAAAATAGTTTGATTAATTTTGCATTATTGATCGTGTACGAAAATTATAAATATGCCAATCGTGTTACACTCTTATTTGAGATTTATTGATGACTTATTAAATATCAATATGCAGATTTTCAGCGTCATTTAATGGAATTTACAATTTCTTTTCCCGAAAGTCCGAATTTGTTGAATTAAAAATTTTGCTTCCAAACTACATTGTTCATATGGTTCACTTACTCTGGCAAGTTGATTGTTTTCAGTTCCGTGTTTTTCCTTCAGATTTCGTTCCCTCTAATTTGTTATAATTGCTGAAAGTGAACTACCGGTTTCTGCTACTCTCAGACGTTATTATTATTATTATTATTATTATTATTATTATTATCATCATCATCAATATTATCATCATCATCATCATCATCATCATAAAAAAAATTAATATAGTTCTTAGCTTGTCTTACCTTAAGGCAATCAGTAGCGTTATTCGAGGAAAAGAGTATGATTTACCATCATCATTTATAGTGGCGAAATATTCCACGACAATGGTTAATTATTACTGCTGAATGTTGACATATATACGATTTGCATTATTTAGGATACAACATACGCAGCAATGCGATTTTAATGTTGAGTATGCCGAGTTTAGTGTAACGTACTTCCCTCATCCTCCAAGCCAAATCAAATATTATTACATTACGAGTAATAAATAAATAAATAAATAAATAATAAAAACTACAATTATTCGTTGCGATAAAGTACAATTATCACTGCATGGTGTACCGAAAATTTTACTTTATGTTTTCATTAAATTGACATGTCATGAGTGACGACAGAAGACAGCTCAGAGGAGCGAGATTTAGACATTACTAAAAATGAAATGGGGATCGGGGAGAGCAGATGCCCATGTGCCTATGGGCGGCAAATTCTAAAAAATATTGTCCCTGGGATTCCTGAGATATTTGTTTATCTTTTGGGAAATGGTCAAATTCGAAAACCATTTCTAATCACATATATTGCAGTCTAACTTCCTAATTAATTTAATTCTAACTCCTAATTTAAAAATTGTTTACACACACTAAAATATCATAGCATTTGCTATTACTACCCACTATTGGATTAATCTTGCACAGGATAGGGACCGATGGTGGCGGGCTTATGTGAGGGCGGCAATGAACCTGCGGGTTCCTTAAAAGCCATTTGTAAGTAACAGGTTAATCAGCAGGCCTATTAGATATTTATTTCACTACTTCAAGGTGTGCAAGAAAACTGGCACAGTTGTACTAATCATGTATTGTGACTGTTGTTTGCTTTAGTAAAAATCTTAACACTTCAACGTAAATATATTTAAAAAAAAGAAAGGGATAAGTTAGGCCTACTTACAAATGATTAAATTATGAAATCAGGGAAATGGAAGATAATACAGTACATTAATTCATTGGAATAATAATAATAATAATAATAATAATACATGAATACTTGAAAAGGGTAGACTACAGTGTTCATGTAAAGTATATTAAGTTTCTTTCATTATTTCCGAAAAGGTACGGTGTATGAATTGAACAACAGAAAGGTAGTACCTTAGTTTAAAATATGTAATATCTTTTAATATCAAGAATGACAGCCTTTTATTGTAATATAATTGAGACGTAGAAGTTTGGAAATTACGTCTATTGTCCATAAAATATTGTACGAAACATTTAATAAACAATGGTGGGTCCTTTAAATATCCCAAATGTCAATGTAATTTTAGTGTTCTACTATGAATATTTAGTATAGAACAGCGCTCCGAGCGGCGGAATTGGCATTACGAGGGAACCACTTCAGACCCGTATTTCAAGCGCTATGCGCCAGCTTGTATAATCTCGTAATCAATGATCTATATACTGTACAACAAAAATTTAGTTCCTTCAACGGATAACGTTACAGTTTGCTCATAATAATTATTATTACAGCAACATACAGATATGTCTTTTAAACGGCCTGGAAGTAACAGCTTATGGCTGCAGGCTACTTCACTGGCTCTGACACACGTCATTATTGTTTTCACAATAAGCATTTGCTATTAGAGTATTAAATAACTTCAGATTTGAGCCTCATCTTGTGAGCAAGTTATACTTAGCGACATCAGGTACCAAACTGCACAGAATAATGACCGAGTTTGTCAATTTTGTTTCCTAGATAACGCCCCCACTGTCCGCTACAAATATTACGTGACTGCAGTTTGTTTCATTAAGATGACACATTTCCCACTCATCCATGGCCGTGAGGATAATTTTTAAAATGGGGAAGGGGGCTTGGAGATAACAGTTTTCACGATGTTATAACACAGTTTAGTATATACAGTCGGGAAACTCAATACGTAGTAAATATGCAAACATTAGATAGTTGCTCACCACTAGGATCGCTAATATCGCCTCATTACAGGCAATGCAAAATAGTACCGTCACAGTCTATTGTTTCTAGCACCCTCAAAACTCAAGCTTCGTGACTGTATATAGTAGACTGTGGTTATAAGCTGTTATATTTTTGAGCACGCTGGCCAGAGTCACCTCTGAGGAGAAGGAATGAAAGAAATGAGACAAACCAAGATCTACAGCACACGTTTTTTTCGAATATTATTTAGCTTCGTCTACAGTAGCTACATTTCAGTATCTAACAGGATGAGAAATGTGTCGTTGTAGTTGTTGTAAGTGCTTAAATCTACAAGTAGCATTTCGATCTCTCCTGTCTATTCTTCAATGCATTGCCTAACTAAATCTTTGAAGGGCCAAGAGAAAAAAAATCAGAACAAAATTAACAACATTTTTCCATACCCATACCTGCCACTCAAATGGTAAATTGTTTATGCATATAAATTGAATTAATGTGCTAACTATGTATAGTATAATATTTCTACTACTGTTGACTTGTTCTACATCTTAGAGCTACATTGCCAATAGAAATTCAATGAAATACTATAAATGAAGTTAAAAAAGAAATGTATATATGTATATATATGAGTATCGCAACTTCACAAAAGATATCCTTGCATAATTTTCTTTCAGAGAATAAATAAGTATCGATTTCTGGAAAAAAAGTTATTGTTTCTCAAATTATGTACATGTAGACATTACCAAATCACAACATGATCAATATCACTACAAAACATTGATAATAATAATAATAATAATAATAATAATAATAATAATAATAATAATAATAATAATAATAATAATTGTTTGGTAGCTGTATATGATTCCGCGGACATTAAACTCACTATAAAAGAATTTCACATCAATCAAGATAACTTTTAAAATATTTTGTTATTGACATGAATTAGAATCAGGCCTGATTAACTGTACTGACACAATCAATAAAAATATCACAAGGTTTGGTATGCTAGTACAATATATAGTACAACAGCTACAACAAAATAATAATAATAATAATAATAATAATAATAATAATAATGTATTTATTTAATCTGGCAGAGCTAAGGCCAGTAGGCCTTCTCTTCCGCCCAGCCTGACTCTAATTCTAATTAAATACATTTGCTTACATAGTAATTACATTAATATCTAGATCATAAAACAACATGAAAGTAAATAATGAAAATTGGATGACTAATGTTAGTGTGACAATAATAAACACTGGTAAGAAATAGTTATAATAATAATGATAATAATAATAATGATGTTGATGATGATGATGATGATGATGATAATGATAATAATAATAATAATAATAATAATAATAATAATAATAATAATAACAACAACATAAACCCCACCTACCTTTTACTTTGTTTTTGATAAAAGATAGACGGCATAGTTCGTCCCAGGGATCCTCCCCTGCCAACAAAAAAGTTCTCACTGTAGTCTACATACAACAACGGATAACATTACAGCTTGCTTATATTCATTACTACAGCAACATACAAACGTGGGGTAGGAAACGGTCTGGAATCTGAGCTTGAGTCTATCGCTGCAGGCTATTTCACTGCTCCTCGTACACGTGACATTTCTTTTCACAGTAAGCATTTGCTGTTACTCTATCAAGTTCATGTTCGAGCCTTATCTTGCGAGCAATATATGAATACACTCGGACTAAGGGTATATAGTAGATATTATATTGTTACACCCTTATTCTGGGGAGGGGTATTCATATACAGTACTTACAAGAGAACCAAGATACAGTAATGGCGGAAAGAAATGTTGAATATTTACTAAAATTTTACTGCTATAAGCTGTACCTAACCTGTTAAGAAAACTGCCAAGCAATTTATACACCATTCGAAACAGCATCCTGAAATATGTTCAGATCTCTAATATTAGATTTTGTAAGTCACATATGAAGGAGCTAGAAGGAGGTAAAGAGGCGGTGGTGGGATCTGCGTCATCCAATGGGATTACGTCTGATCTGGTGGGCGCGAGGATTGAACATGTGTGTTGTGTTGTCTGAAGCGGTGTCTGGACCGAGTGGCGACGGCAAGCAGTGCGTATGAAATTTTCAAAAGAAGAACAAATTCAAACACGTCTCCTGCCCTTTCTCTTTATAATGCTGCTGCAATCAACGTCACCAAGCCAAGGTGCACGACGGAGTGCGTTCATAGCTGATAAAATTTAATTGTGCGATGGTCTAAATCTGGAAAAAATTACAAGAAAACTTTACAGTGCATTTATTGAGTTGCACTTTTGCCTCACATTGGTATGTCCAACTGTTTGTTACTTGATTTCTGGGAGACTCACAGAGATAAAAATTTAGTACGTGAAATATGGTCATCTTAATGACTTTGAACCTGAAAAATTAAGAGTGCATATCATTCCTGCAAATGCATCCTATTAACTGCAAACATTAGACAGGCATTTTTTCCAAATGTTCAAGCCAATGGACCAACATGATATAGGCCCTATATGATTCTGCAGTGTTAGATAACATGCATGTGAAATTGCATAACGTAACAGTATTCTCAAACGTATTTCGCTGCTCTCCAGTAAAGAATATTCGCGGCACTTGTTTCTTGTCATAGACATGATTGGAAATCGGCAGGTTTAATTGCACGAACGAAACGTTTGAAAACAGCAGGAGAGAGTTTGAATGTGAGAAAACGTTAATTTGTTCAATGTGTAAGAATGACGTAGCCTAGCTCTGACGTATTTGCCGTGCGTAAGGAGGGAATTATACATGAATTAAAATGGTCTTTTCATCTCTGTATTGTGCAACACATTCATTTATTTCGCTATTTCACTTTTTAGTTCTCCGAGCTCTTCCCAAATTGTGCACAGACATGCACACATGTTTTGTGTCAGCTAGTACTCTACAAGGCCTTACAACGCTATAATATTTGAAAAGCATCCGAATATTCTTAGAAAAAGTCATTTATTTAAGTTGAGGCAAAATTAGTGTTCATTTTTATTATTTATACTTTACGTATATCAATTTTGTGGTTCTGCAATACTAGTCTCCATGCTGACGTCTATTCATGCAGTCACTCAAAACTTCAATACCCATACAATAAAATATAAATCTAAAGCAATTATTGAATAATTTCAAGAGAAAAATTGTTGCGGGGCCGGGTATCGATCCCGGGACCTCTGGTTGAACATACCAGCGCTCTACCACTGAGCTACCCGGGAACTCCACCCGACACCGTCTCAATTTTTCCCTTTATATCCACACAACTCGCGTGGGGTGACGAAACGCCAGAGACCCACAACGAGTGCACACAATCTCTGTGTGACTTGGAATTGTGGTTTTCTGTTAACGTACACTGTACCATATATATTATGCAAATCTAGTCTTTGAGGTGAAGCTCCCTGTAACAATTTTTCTCTTGAAATTATTCAAATCTGCTTTATAGGGAGCTTCACCTGAAAGACTAGATTTGCATAATATATACGTTACTGTGTTCGTTAACAGAAAACCACAATTCCAAGTCACACACAGATTGTGTGCACTCGTTGTGGGTCTCTGGTGTTTCGTCAGCCCACGCGAGTTGTGTGGATATAAAGGGAAAAGTTGAGACGGTGTCGGGTGGAGTTCCCGGGTAGCTCAGTGGTAGAGCGCTGGTACGTTCAACCAGAGGTCCCGGGATCGATACCTGGCCCCGCAACAATTTTTCTCTTGAAATTATTCAAATCTGCTTTACAGGGAGATTCACCTGAAAGACTAGATTTGCATAAAGCAATTATTGTTTAAACTAACTACTAATTCTTCACTTGTAATTTCTTTCCGGACTTCAGTTCTCAAGTTAAAAAATTTACAAATCATAATGTGATGAAAGAGTAATGGAACGGAGAAAAATTCTCTCCGGCGCCGGGACTTGAACCCGGGTTTTCAGCTCTACGTGCTGATGCTTTATCCACTAAGCCACACCGGATACAACCCCGACGCCGGTTAGAATCGTCTCAGATTAAGCTCCAACTCTTGTGTTCCCTCTAGTGGCCGCCCTCTGCACTACGTCATAGATGTCTATGAACGCAGGACCGAAGTCCACACATGTGCTGAGGTGCACTCGATATGAGTGACTAGTTGGCCGGGATCCGACGGAATGAGCGCCGTCTTAAATCACGAAGTGATTTACGCATATCATATATATTATTTTAATGTACCGAAGTACATATGATATTTCCATGCAGATATTCTGCGTCATCATACGATGAAAGAGTAATGGAACCCGGGTTCAAGTCCCGGCGCCGGAGAGAATTTTTCTCCGTTCCATTACTCTTTCATCGTATGATGACGCAGAATATCTGCATGGAAATATCATATGTACTTCGGTATATGAAAATAATATATAAATCATAATGTGTAATAAAATTACACCCACAAAAGAAACATACGTACTTACTTTATGTATATTGAAATACTTACGACGATGCTGCCTGAAACCTGGTTTTCCTCCTTTATTAAGTGGTCCCATTTGATATAACCCGCTATGGAAATGAATTTGACTACATCGTAGGCTTTTATACTTTTAATTAAGGTGGTCAGTGTCATCTCTGTGGAAAGATAAAGTCAGAAATGTAACAAAAACTACTATTTACAACAGACATTGAGAAGAAAATTAACAACCATATCTGGCACTGAAATGATAAATTGTTTTTGCATTATAAATTTAATTTACTTGTTCTACATCTTAGAGCTAGATGGCGATACAGATTCCATGAATTACTCTAAATGAAATTAAAATAAGAAAATATATAGGTATATATCTGAGTATTGCAAGTTCACAAAAGAAATTCTTGCATATGTATGACTTGAGGCTTTCCGTGCGTTTGATACAGAATAACTCTTCTCGAGTTCTCAGCCAGGTGAGTTGGAGATTTGCTTCCAAGCTTTCGACGGCTAGCTCTGCCATCTTCTTCAGGGATGAAGTGAAGAAGATGGCAGAGCTAGCCGTCGAAAGCTTGGAAGCTAATCTCCAACTCACCTGGCTGAGAACCCGAGAAGAGTTATTTAAATTCTTGGATAATTTTCTTTCAGAGAATAAATAATTATCGGCTTGGGAAAAAGAAATTATGGTTTCTCAAATGATGTACATGTAAGCATAACATGATCATTATCACTACAAAACATTAATAATAATAATAATTGTTTGGTAGCTGTACATGATTCCGCGAACATCAAACAGATTGCAAAATTATTTCACATCAATTTTTTAGTCATTTACTTACTATATTAACGATCGATATTTTGCTTTTGTAACTATTTGCTTTCTGCAGCTTTTGTATATTTCTTTGGCACGTACAATGAAGTGTTACCCAGCAACCGCTTCTAGCCGTGATAATATATCAAGAATGCCAATGTCTTAACAACTGAAGTAAATGTTGGTTGCCGTGCACTTAAACAAAGAATGTGTCCAGGGCAGATTATTGCGATCAGGAATCTCGTGCAAAAAATGGTGTATTTGTGCAGAAGTGGAGTTATTAGCATAAATATGTAATTTGATTCTCCGGGTGCAATGTCACTGCTGCATTGTGGGTATTTGTTTTTTTGTGTTCTTAGTAAATGTTAGAAAGAGAAGACCGGAGCAGAGATGCGAAGGAAAAGAGAGAGGAGAGAGGAGAGGGGAAGGAAAGGAGAAAAAAGAAATGGTATGAATTAAATTTTAGGGAACGAAAGCCAGATTAATCCCTGTTCATATCTTGCATTCGTCCATCTTTGAATGCATCTGTATGAACTAGTACATATCTTGTTACCGCTGTGAATATAATGAATATGAATACAATACAGTAATTCTGTTTTAACCTTCTGTGCAAAATTTCATATTTTTACTCCTAATTATAGGAAAGGAAAGGCACAAGGATTAAAAATTTAGGTTACGGAAAACGACGTTCAAAGTTATAGTACAATTTATCTACGGAAAACAACGTTTAAAGTTATAGTACTACTAGCCGTACCCGTGCGCTCCGCTGCACCCGTTAGAAATAAATATAAAATAAATATATAATTAAAATAAGACATTAGATGCAGGGAACATTTGTGTTTAATAGAAGGATAAATCGTTTAACATGTTACTTAATTTAAATTGCACACAAATAATTAAAATGAGATCATTTTGGTCTAGAGACACTCATTTGGTGCAATGACAATTCCTTTAACATGTTTCTTAATTTTTATTACATGCAACCATAGTTTAATGAAGATTGACATAATTTAGATTTAATGTGTATATTTTATTTTACTTGTTATAGGTTTCCATTGAATTATGGTAATAACTTAATTTTAACCCTTGTTTTCTACGTTTTTCAGTAAATGGCGCTTGGCCCACTACGGTTGTGAACCCTTCAAATAACTTAAATTATATTATATAATATTACATATTATATTATATTATATTATAATGTATTATATTATATTCTATTGTATTATAATGTATTATATTATATTCTATTGTATTATATTGTATTATATTATTATATTATATTGTATTATATTATTATATTATATTGTATTATATTATATTATATTGTATTATATTATATTGTATTACATTATATTATATTATATTATATTATATTATATTATATTATATTATATTATATTATATCAGAAGTTACTGTAACAACATTATAGCATTATGCCCATATAGAGAAACTACAATTTCCAATGGTGAAATAATAATTAATTATACAAGTCGGTTAATTTAGCTTCCGATATTACTTCATACAAACACAGAAACATTCTCTCTAGGCTATCTTTCATAGCTTTCGATTGTTGCTGTCCAAGGCCCCTTATAGACGAAGTAATTTGTTTTTTAATTCATTACACGGTCTTAGATGGCAGTTATTTTAATTTTGAAATTCATTTATCTCATTAAATATCAGTTCTATCAACATTTTTCAAGGGATAAAACTTATCGGAAATTATGTTTAAAGAAACGTTTGTTATGTAACATTTCTCACAAAAAACAATAATAAGCGAGATATTTGGATTTATTTAATTCAGGCCCCCCTTATAACCCCCCTTTTAAATAATGTATTTTGAATGCCATATAGCCTAAAATCTAAGTTACAACGAACTTAATTTATATTCCAATTTTCATCGAAATCCGTTCAGCCATTATCGCGTGAAAAGGTAACAAACATACAGACATACAGACAGACAGACATAAAAACAAAAATTTCAAAAAAGCTATTTTCGGTTTCCGGGTGGTTAATTATATATTTTACGACCAATTATTTTTGGAAAATCGAAAATTACCAGAAAAATTTCGGCTACAGATTTATTATTAGTATACATTTACCTATTATCTCACCTTATACCGTGCATTCGCTGTTTTCCATATGAGTCATTCCACGTCAAATCGCACAGCCATAAAACACTACCTTCTCGGAAATGGTCGAATTTTTTTTCATGAATTCCAGACATCAAATAAGGAGACCCATATTTTTTTATATTCACAATTATTAATTATTTGTGTAGTTATGAATATTTGAAGTTACGCAAGTTATGCGCGCACTGTTACATAAACTCGCTTGGAACTTTGTGTCTACATATAATTGAGATTTGCGGTTTGGCGCATTTGAAAGACGAAATACAACACTTTTTATTACTTTATGCCTATCACAAATAAATTTAAAATTTGGCCTATTTTTTTAATCATTTCTTTTTCAAAGCAAAATTACTATATCAAATCGCCAAGTTAAAAATCTGAAAAAAATATAGACTTGTTCGCTGATGTATTATCTGTAAACTACTGCATTTATAAATATGGGATCGGGACCCATACATTTGTAACAATTTATTTTCCGGAGGCATGCACGCGCTCGCATGCCCAGCTAATGAACTGCTTGCAGCCATAGGCTAGAAGGCTGCCCGTGGAAATTTCCCGTTGCATCTGATGTCACCATTCTAATCATCAAATGGTTAATACCTTAAGGAACAGTAAATATCTTATCTAAAATTATTTTACTATTGTCAGCTCAGGGGGAAGCCCTTCACAGTTTATACTGTAATATAGCCAAGTGCTTGATGATAGCAAGACTGGGTAAGGCAGTAAACTTTATGGTAGTAAACAGATGGCATGAGAGAAAAATAATCAGTTTGGGTTTGAATTTCGCGCAGTGACGTAACTTCTATACAACATGAGTGATGGTAAAGATCGCGTAATATATAACAAGTGTTTAAATCCATTTACCTTCCTAATCACGCTTTTAAAAAGAAAAGTACACTAAGACGCGTAAGTCACGACTTATTGATAAAGCTCAATTTAAAGGAGTCTTTGAGTGTGCAAATATGTGATTTGATCCGTAAAAATCAATCAATTTCCGCATAGGTCAGGTGAAATTGTATGTGAAGCCGGTAGTTCTTGTGATATTTATAAACATGAATCAAATGAAAGTGCGGACAGAGAAAGTGATTATCCCAGTATTTCTTCTAGCAGTTCTATGGATACAGTGCTAGAAATCAGTAATATTGAGGAATTAAACAAGATTTTGATGTCAATAGAATCCCCTATCAAGAAATGAAAAATGCAACAAAACGATACCCCCGTGAAAAGTTTCAAAAGTAAAAGGCTCCCTAGCATGTTAAGTTTTTCATGTAGAAGATGCATCATCATCTATTCAAAAGTCAGCCATATTTTATTTTTGACGGAGTGCAAAGAAAGTACAACCTGAAAATTACATAGTTATTGCAGACTTTTCTGAAAATTATTCATTTGTAATACAAGATTCAATACAAGGTGTGCATTGCAACATATGCCAAGCCACAATACAGTACAATTTTAATTTTACTTCCTACTTTATTTTATTTTATATTCTCTTATAGGCCTATTAATATTATATCTGAACTGTGACCGAACACGAGCGCTGCTCATTCGGTCTCAAATTTTGTTAATACTACTGCATCTCCTTTTTTATATTGATTGTATTATTTTATTTCTATTTCTCTTATTTGTAATTATATTCTCTATTCTGTATATTTAAATAAATAAATAAATAAATCCTTTCGTAGTATATTTCAAAGCAGATACAGAAATTCGTTACAAAAGTAAGGTCATCTCAGAAACCATGAAACATGACACCGATCCCTTTCACTTTTTTCAATCCGAAGCAATCAATTTCCTAAAGCAAGAATTCAACGATATGAAAAAAATCATCTGCTTTTCCAATGGATCAAGTTCACAATACAAAAAAAAAAAAAAAAAAAAAAAAAAAAAAAAAAATTTTAAAAGTAATTGCTTACATGAAGACGATTATGGAATTAGTGCTGAATGACACTTCTTTGCAATGTCGCATGGTAAAGGTCCATGTGTTGGCATTGGAGATACTGTTAAAAGACTTGCCACGAGAGTTAGCCTATACAAGATCCTATAACAACACAAAAAAAACTGTTTGATTACTCACAAAAAACATTTCTAACGTGTCATTTATATTTTGTCCATTCAATAAGCACAAAAACCACACTGAAAATTTGCAGGCCAGATACCATAATCTAAAACCAATAACTGGTACATTAAAATTATATTATTTCATTCCGTTGTCGAAAACTGAAGATTTAGTAAAACAATTTTCTTTCAAGAAAGAAGGTAGGCGAATGAAAATTTAAAATGTGAATGAAAAGAAACATTTGAAAAGCATAATGTACAATTATTTGAAGATATCATAATAAGTAAATTAGCAGTGTTTCCTCGAGTAACTTGATCCGTACCGGGTGTAATGTTGCAAAGTTCAGTCAATTATCCAGCGCCGATAAACCTCTTAGCGCGCTTTAAAGCTTCCCGTCCACTGCTGCTGCGCCGACCGCTACACATTCTGTCATAAGTAATTAAATTTCCATTAAACTATTGGAGATCCCATTCTGATTTTTTCTGGAATTATTAAGAATACTTCAGTGCACCTAGTAGGCATTTTTTTAGATTTTTAATAGGGCTATTTCACATTGATGTATATCTTTTAAAAATTTAATTATAAAAAAATATTTGAAATAATTATATTAAAATTAGTTAGTAAATATTTAATAAAAGACAGTACTTTAAGCTTTTAAATGCATTTTTCAAAAAAATTTTAACATCAATATCGTCAGAAATATGACGCTTTAAATGTTACATTGTGCGACATTTTTAACGAATTTTAACATATAATATTTTAAAAACATGTGGACTTAGGAGGAAATAAAAATAGACTTGTTGGTTTATGAGACCCATAGAGCTGGTAAAAAAAATATAAACGCAATCAGAAATATGAAGGTCAAAATTTGTCTATAACACAGAAACTCCAAAATGGCTACTGAAACGGGGAGTGGCACATTGCGCCGCGCAATATTCAATACAGAAAATTAAAAAAATCTTCAACTTCGCGTAAACGAACTTCATAATTTCTTAAGTTATAATATACACTCTTAAAAAGAAAATATTGTATTAGACGTACTTACGTGTTCCACAATATAATTGTGTCGAATTGAATTCTTCTGCAATTTTCTGTCTTGAAGAAACTGCGTCGGTCTTCTTATTCTCTACCGTCTTTAAATATTTTAGAATTATCTCCTTCAATACAGTCATCTTTCTCTATATAAGTAAAACATTTCCTTTTCTTCTTTCAGTACATTAACTTAAATTAATCATTTTATTTTATCTTGCAGAAGCATACAAATTTAAGAGAAAAGAAAATCGACAGTTTGAGTTACATTGTCAAGACAATGGCCTTACAATTTCTCATAATTACCAATAAGTTCTTAAGTCACACTTATTACATCAAACTTAGCAAAGTACGACTTATCAACCGGCTATGAATTCCGTAAGCATATACGTTAAGATGTTCCAATAAGTATAACTTAACAAAGTCTTACTTATTGAACAAATAAGTCACCAACTATGAATACCGGCCTTAGTTTGCTATTCGTTTCAAATAAAAATTTTCATCACAGCGAAAAAACGCTATGAATTTTCATCAACTCAATAGAAAATGTAGCCGGCATACAAACGAAGTTCGAACCCAGTAGCAGAGCTACCACAGAGGTGATAACTTTTATATGCTTTTGGATGCTCATAGTATTCCAGATATTTTTACGTCCTCTTTTACGCTTTTCATTACGCAATATACCAAGACCGAATATTGTTTAAAATATCATTCCTAATTTCACCTAAATAAATAATATTGTCTGCTGTTACGATATTGAAAAACTGTTTTCAGTTATCCTGTGTACAGCAATTTTTCCTGAACTATTGGAGCTGTCCTGTTTGTTTCCGTTGCAGGAAAGTTATTCAATCCAAATGAAATGCAGTTATTAATGATAAGAAATTGAATACGTACCTACTTATATAAAAACTTAATATGAAATAACAGTTTATTTGAAGGTATTTTTTTTTATTAAAATATCATTTCGTTTACATGGTGGCAAGGCGGGGCTGGCGAAGCAGGCGGATTTGGCGAGGCAAAGGGGGCTGGCGAGGCAGGAGAGGCGAAGCAGGGCTGCTGGAAAAGAAGGGCTGATTAGTGGCAAGGCTGTTGATGGAGCGGTGCTGGCTTCTGTCAAGATGGAACTTGCGGCGAGTCAGGGCCTTTAAGGAAGCAAGGCTGCTGGGGAGGCTGTGCTGCAGGTGAAAAATTTTAGTAAAACCAATATTACATATTTTTATTTTAAGTGGACACTCTGAAATTGAACGTAAATTATCGATTACATTAGTAATTCAATTTCAGTATCACTTTAATTATTTTGTTATGAGATATACACTTCAATCGTTTGTCTTCCAATGACACTTGGTTCAAGAAATTCATGAAAAAAAATATTCCCCAATTATTATTACATAAAGGTACGTTAGAATGCACCATATTCATTTATGCTCATTTACAAGTCACAAGTCACTAACCTTCAGGAATCACATCAAGACTGGAAATACTAAAGATGTCCAGAATAAAAAATGATTAAGAAACATAAACTCTACATGATCTTGCAGGCTGTCTAATTTTTCGGGTATACTATTACACACAAAATTACAATAAATTAAAGCATGAAATAGCGAGGATCGGACTTCCGCTGGCAAGGCTACTCTAAAATGCAAGAAAGAGGCATGAGGTACATTCTTTGCCGAGCGACAGTATAGAAAATATTGACCCGATTAAGACCTGAAAGTGCCAGAATGGTGACAAAGAAGCAAACTTTGACTCTTCGCTTCTCCTACATTGCTGCAAGAGCAAATGCTGGGTAACTTTCGGTATTGGACCTCGGACTCATTTCACCGGCATTATCACCGTCATTTCATTCAGACGCTAAATAACCTAGATGTTGATACAGCGTCGTAAGATAACCCAATAAAATAAAAAATAATACATTGCTGCAAGACGAAGAGAGGGGCCGGACATAGACGGCAGTTGGTTGCTGCCCAGACGTTTCCAGGAACAGCGCCACGCTCCGCCTATAGACGCGCTGCTCCCATTTGGTTACATGTCAGCTTCCCTGGCGGAAGGAGCTCGCTTCGACGTCCATATTTCGGCATTAAGAAACTATAGGAATTTACAAGAAAACGGCCAACCTAACACGTAATACGTAACCAAAGAGGAGGTGCCATTTCGGAGATAACAGCCACTCGGTTAATAGTGACAGGCATAAACTGATTTTGAACATCTACCAGAAAGGGTTAAGAAATAAGAATCATCATAAACAAGTATTCAAATAATGTAATATTTTTGATTCTGTAAACATATTGAATAAGCAGTCGCGGACAGCCGATGAGGGGTGGTCCTCCAGCTTGTGGGTTGGGCGAAGGGCTAACAACCCTTCACCGTAAAACACAGCTTGTTACGAATCCTTCAAATAAGTTTTGCTCAAGATAGGGACCAATGGCGGGCTTATGTGAGGGCGGCAATGAACCTCCGGGTTCCTTAAAAGCCAATAAGTAAGTAAGTAAACATTTTTACTCAATTAAATGAAAACCACCGTGTTTGTATTCAAAGTCATAATGAACTTGAAGATAAGAGCAGAAGAATTAGGAATAATTGTATTAAGCCTTGCGGAACACACTCACGAATTATCCCTCGCAGTGGTCCTCTTGACAGATTCTTTTCCTCTCTCAGTATTCGACAACGAACTAAAATCAGAACCTTACAAGCTACGACAGAAGTCAATTATTGTTCAAGGTTTTGATGATGCTCTGGTGTTGATTCGTAGGAAAAACGGCATCCAGGTAAATGTAAGAGGTATTATATCCTCACGCAGATTTCATCCAGTATTACCCCATCAGTTAAAGTTGTTTAAAACTAATAAATAAAGCGTTCTTCCCTGTGAAATCAGTGAAATTGTTTTTTATCATTATGTCGGGCTCTTCATCATTTTTTTTTCTTTTTTTCCAAACCCACTGATTTATTGAGATCTGTATGTGGCAGTGCGATTCCGAAAACTGCAAATGCACTGCAATTGTAATACTAAAGTTGTTAATACTGTCTGCAGCACTAAGGACAAATACCTTACTATAATGTATTTCATAGGGAGACTCTTCTCGAGTAGTGTCACTTCATTAAAGATTAAAATGGGTTGGGTGACGTTACATTTGAAGAGACAACAGGTCTAAGTAATTTCCTTAAAGATGAGGAATTCTTAAATTCTCTTACTTTTAATTCCCTTCAGACAACATTGACATTCGGTGTAATCACTGCTGAAATCGTCAGCCAACTACATGTTCGTACTGCGATTCAGTATTTCGAAAATATAAAAAATTACATCAGGAGTAATTCCTCTGAACTGGAACGATTCTCTGAATGCCAAACAAAACGTGCGCGGAAAGAAGTGAACATAAGTATCGGTGATAAAGAAGTGAGTGCGACATGATTAAGAATCAGATGAAATATCAATTCGAAGAAGCGCAACAGACACCACACCATTGTAATATTGAGCCACGACAGTACAAGTCGCACGTGTAGCTGCTTTTCCTATGGAAATTCTAACCCTGTAGTGAAATATTATCCCAGCCTTACGAAATCTACGTTAGAAAGTGAATTCGCCGTACTTTATAGGAATTATACATTATTTAAAATTGCAAAAATATGTACTTTCTTTCCACACCCTAATGAAGGAAACTAATTAGGAAAGAGTTTTATCAGAAGTACACAAAGTGACACAAATTGTACTGACAACCCCAATTTCAACAGTGCAATAAGAACGTTGTTTCATTACTTCAAACGAGATGGAACTTATCCAAGGAACTCAATGGGCCAAGAACATGTAAACACATTAGATAATAACAGCATCGCAGAGAATCCGAAATTCTGCCGGAAAGTGATTGATTTATTCGCATCACAGGAGAATCGACGAGCGCAGTCCTTTAGAAAAGAGATAACTTTTAAAATAGTTTATGAATTAGAATCAGACCTGTATAACTGTACTGATATACTGTCAATGACAATGTTTGATATTTGAGTATATACAGGGAGATCATTTTATTTTTACTTCAATTTTTATTGTACCTGAGTTTTTGAATGTACTTCACTCCCACCCCTTCAACCATCTTCCACACAGATCCAAGACCGCATATACACTCATAGTAGCCACAGTACGTTCCAAAAATATGTTCGCATTTTCCAGTGACGAAAGAGCTTTCAATATTGAATCATTTTCGCACAGGTACTGTCGTCCATTTGCCTACGCCGTATCCCGGTTTCCCCCACCAGCTGTTATTCGCCAGCTAGTGGCTGGGCTGTCTTAGCTCTTTTCTGAGAACATTAATTTCTGTTAGGAATTGGACGTCTACGTAATATTATACAATTGTTTAAAATAACTTAAACAAAAGGGCCTCGTTAAGTAATTAACTGTCACGTGATTTCCCTCCTTTCTACGACCCTACGACATAACCACTTGGACGGACAGTAGATAGTATGTCTGAGTAATTTTATCTTTTCTGGCAGAAGTGAAGATTGAATTTACAGTACGTAAGGTACTCTTTTATAGAGTAGGTAGAGAATTATTTCAACATGAGTTACTAGTACAAAAAACTGTTTTTTTTTTATTTTTTATTTGATTATTTAACGACGCTGTATCAACTACGAAATTATTTAGCGTCGATGGAATTGGTGATAGCGAGATGATATTTGGCGAGATGAGGCCGAGGATTACGAAGAACTGGTAATTGGAATTAAGTACCTACAATATCCTATAGTGCGATAATATGCACATTAGAACTGAAGCCTGTATCAAAATTTGTTTAAATATCCATATTGTAATTATTTTTCAATTTAACTTCATTCTCTATATTGTACGCTAATATACACTGCATAATGAATACGTCCACATGGACAGCTCAGTTCGTGAGTAAAAACACTCATTGTTAATACTGTACTGTATTTTGATTAAACAAAAACCTAATGAAAATGATTAAACTCAAAAGCGCAATATTTCCTAGTTTACGTAAATGGATGAACTACTTTTCTTCCCTCCTATACCTAGTAAAGTGATTTGTTTGCATATTACGTCAGTATCATCGAACTCCAGTCGTGGAAGGGGATAGCAAACGGCGTTGATCCAGAGGTATAGGCAAGTTAATATTAAAAATGTTAGTAAAAATAAAATGATGTCCCTGTACTACAACAGCAGGAACAACAGCACATATAATATTAATAATAATAATAATAATAATAATAATAATAATAATAATAATATCTACATTACAGACACCTGCATCTTCAGTTATAAACTGGTATTTATCGTCACAAAAATAAACTGGGTAGTGTTGCATATGCACTCCTGCCAACAATAAAGCGCTCACTGTATCTATATACTGTACAACAAAAATTTAATTCCTTCAATGGATAACGTTACAGTTTGCTCATAATTATTATTACAGCAACATACAAATATGTCTTTTAAACGGCCTGGAAGCAAGAGCTTACGGCTGCAGGCTACTTCACTGGCTCTGACACACGTCATTATTGTTTTCACAATAAGCATTTGCTATTATTGTATTAAATAACTTCAGATTTGAGCCTCATCTTGTGAGCAAGTTATACTTAGCGACATCAGGTACCAAACTACACAGAATAATAACCGAGTTTGTCAATTTTGTTTCCTAGATAACGCCTCCACAGTCCGCTACAAATATTACGTGACTGCAGTTTGTTTCATTAAGATGACACATTTCCCACTCATCCATTGCCGTGAGGAGAACTTTTAAAATGGGGAAGGGGGCTTGGAGATAACAATTTTCACGATGTTATAACACAGTCTAGTATATACAGTCGGGATGCTCAATACGTAGTAAATATGCAAACATTAGATAGTTGCTCACCACTAGGATCGCTAATATCGCATCATTACAGGCAATGCAAAATAGTACCGACACAGTCTATTGTTTCTAGCACCCTCAAAACTCAAGCTTCGTGACTGTATATAGTAGACTGTGGTTATAAGCTGTTATATTTTTAAACACGCTGGCCAGAGTCACCTCTGAGGAGAAGGAATGTAACAAATGAGACACAAACCAAGATCTACAGCACACGTTTTTTTCGAATATTACTTAGCTTCGTCTACAGTAGCTACATTTCAGTATCTAACAGGATGAGAAATACATCGTTGTAGTTGTTATAAGTGGCTAAATCTACAAGTAGCATTACCTTCTCTCCTCTCTATTCTTCAATGCATGGCCAAATTAAATCTTTGAAGGGCAGAATGAAAAAAAAATCAGAACAAAATTAACAAAATTTTTCCATACCCTTACCTGCCACTCAGACGACAAATTGTTACTATGTATCGTATAATATTTTTATTACTTTTGACTTGTTCTACTTCTTAGAGCTATAATGCCGACACAAATTCCATGAAATACTATAGTTGAAATTAAGAAAGAAATGTATATAACTGAGTAACGCAACTTCACAAAAGATATCCTTGCATAATTTTCTTTCAGAGAATAAATAAGTATCGATTTCGGGGAAAAAAATTGTTTCTCAAATTATGTACATGTAGATCAGACGTCTCCAAAAGCCTACTCGCGAGTAAGCCCCTGAACGGAACCGAAGCCAGTACGTAATGAGCGTGCTCCGCCTCACCCATCCCCATCTGTACTGTACTGAATGTTTATGCGCAAACGAAGAGCATTGGCGGACTGCCATTATCAATGTGTTGGTCGGCGTGTTCCACCGTTTCACAATGTCTTCTAATCATGGACGTAGTATATTCAAGGATGAATAGGAAGAGACATTTTTTTGTGTTAGTGGGGAGAATATGAAATTCTTAATTTGTTCGAAAATTCTTAAGGGCGTGTTAAAATTTAACATGCGACGACATAACTCGACTCTTCAAGAGGAATATCATACAATTACAGGCATGTTGAACATGTGAAAATAATTTATTTTCGGACTATCTGTATAACTGTTGCTTATACATAATAATCAGTATATTACAATACGTTTACACTCAGTTCCGCATGACAAACATATAGTTTTTCGTTTAATTGTAGGTGAAATGCGTAGGCCAACAAATATTTTGATAAATATAAGACAAGAAAATACAAACACAAATCACACACGTGTCCTCAGTCTTAAACAAAAAAGCTTCTTGCTTGCTATTTTCTAGCTTGGAATATTGGAAAATCAATGAAGCCCTTTACAGAAGCATCATTTGTAAAATCGTGCATACAGGACGTTAATAAAATACTGTGTCCAGAACAAAGTCAACGTTTAAGAAAGTTAAATTGTTTCCAATTACAGTTCAGAGAAGGGATTTCAAGATTGTAAAATCTAATTGAATCTGAAGTCGAAACCACAATTAACCAGTCTGTAGCTTACTCACTTGCATTGGACGAAAGCACAGACAGAAATGACAAAGCTCACCTAGCCATTTTCATCCGAGGAGTTAATGAACATTTTACTGTGTCAAAATGTCTTCTAGATGTAATTACAAAATATAACTGGAGAAGCTCTTTTCCAGGCACTTAAAGTCACCATTCAATAGAAGAGGTTGAATTTGCAATGGCTTGTGTCTCTAGCAACAGACGGAACTCCAGCTTCATAGGCCTAGCATGTCAAAATAATATACAAACGTATATTTCTTATTCTTTTCATGTTGTTATTTGTAAACATAAGCAGATCGTTGCCGCGATTCCCCACTGATAGCTCCCATCTGTTGAGGTACGAGTCTCTCCCACTTCTCTAGCCATACAGCACACTGTGTTCGGCGGGCAGCATCGAGAGAACGAATGAAGATACGCTTTTCGGAGACCTCTGATGTAGACATTACCAAATCACAACATGATCAATATCACTACAAAACATTAATAATAATAATAATAATAATAATAATAATAATAATAACAATAATAATAATAACAACATAAACCCCACCTACCTTTTACTTTAATTTAGATAACAGATAGACGGCGTAATCCGTCCCAGGGATCCTCCCCTGCCAACAAAAAAGTGCTCGCTGTAGTCTAAATACAACAACAGATAACATTACAGCTTGCTCATATTCATTACTACAGCAACATACAAACGTGGGTTAGGAAACGGTCTGGAATCTGAACATGAGTCTATCGCTGCAGGCTATTTCACTGCTCCTCGTACACGTGACCTTTCTTTTCACAGTAAGCATTTGCTGTTACTCTATCAAGTTCATGTTTGAGCCTTATCTTGCGAGCAATATATGAATACCCCCGGACTAAGGGTATATAGTAGATACTATATTGTTTCCCTATGTAGGCCTACTTATTCTGGGGAGGGGTATTCATATACTTGCAACAGAACATTACTCAATGTTAAGGGGTTAGGTACAGTTTACAGCAGTAAAATTTTGAAAATATTCAACAATTTTTCTGTCCATTACTGTATCTTGTAAAATAATTAAAATTAGTAGGTGTAAAACATTGTTTTTCTGCTATAGAAAGATATTTTTACGATTTAAAAATTATTTACATTTTTTTTTTTTTTTTTCAAAATTCAGTTCACTGTGCAGTGATGAAGCGTTTCCCACATAACTAAAAAACTATCCAACATTCTGTGATGAAAGTTTTTGTGTGTATTTATGCATGCCATATCTACAATATGACGCAAGATCACTTCTCTACCTTTGATAGATTGTTTGATAAAAAAATAAATTCATTTTTAAAAACGGTCAAACATCGGTATTTTCTTTTAACACAAAATAAGAAAAATATTATTTATTAAGGAATGTTGTTGAAGGAGCATGGTATTGTAAACATGAGTTTCAGCTATAAAATAAAACAGAGAGAACATAAAAAAGTTATCAAGTTCATGAGTTATGAGGGAAACGCTTCATCACTGCACAGTAAACTGGCACAATTTTGAATTTTGAAAAAATAATATAAATGATTTTTTTACCGTAAAGATATTCTTTCATATAGCAGAAGGACACTGTTTTACACATACCAATTTTCATTATGGTACAAGATACAGTAATGGAGGAAAGAAATGTTGAATATTTACTAAAATTTTACTGCTAAAAGCTGTACTAACCCCTTAAGAAAACTGCCAAGCAATTTATACACCATTCGAAACAGCATCCTGAAATATGTTCATATCTCTAATATTAGGTCTTGTGAGTCACGTATGATGGAGCTAGAGGGAGGTGAAGAGACGGTGGTGGGGTCTGCGTCATCCAATGGGATTACGTCTGATCTGGTGGGCGCGAGGATGAATGTGTGTTTTGTGTTGTCTGAAGCGGTGTTTGGGCCGAGTGGTGACGGCAAGCAGTGCGTATAAAATTTGAAAAGAAAAACAAATTCAAACAAGTGTCCTTCCCTCTCTCTGTATAATACTGCTGGAATCAACGTCACCAAGCCAAGGTGTACGACGGGGTGCGTTCGAAGCTGATAATTTAATTGTGCGATGGTCTAAATCTGGAAAAATGACAAGCAAACTTTACAGTGCATTTATTGAGTTGCACTTTTGCCTCACATTGGAATATCCAACTGTTTGTTACTTGATTTCTGGGAGCCTCACAGAGATAAAAATTTAGTACGTGAAATATTGTCATCTTAATAACTCTGAACCTGAAAATTAAGAGTGTATATCATTCCTGCAAAAGCATCCTATTAACTGCAACCATTAGAAAGACATTTTTTCCTAATGTTCAAAACAATGGATCAACATGTTATAGGCCCTATATGATTCTGTATTTCTTAAATAACATCCAAGTGAAATTACAACCACGTAACAGTATTCTCCAACGCATGTCGCTGCTGTCCAATCATGAATATTCCCCGTGCTTGTTTCTTCTCATAGACATGATTGGAAATTGGCAAGTTTAATTACCACGAACGAAACGTTTGAAAACAGCACTGATCATTGCATTACTTAATTAAGGGTAATAATTGGTACATGTAAATGGCCGTGAACAAGAATTTTAAAAGTAGGAAGAGAGTTTGAATGTGAGAAAATATTATTTTGTTCAATGTGTGAGAATGACGTACCCTAGTTCTGACGTGTTTGCCGTGGGTAAGGAGGGAATTATAGGCCTACATGAATTAAAATGGTCTGTACACCTCTGTATTGTGCAACACATTCATATATTTCGCTATTTCTCTTTTCAGCTCGCTGATTTCTTCCCAAATTGGGGTAGGGGTTAAATTCCCAAACTTGTCCTCCTTGTGCACGGATATGCACTCATATTTTGTGTCAGCGGGGGGTACTCTACAAGACCTTACAACGTCATAATATTTGAAAGCATCTGAATATTCTTAGAGAAAGTAATTTTTTTATAGGTTAAGGCAATACTAGTCTTCATTTTTATTATTTATATTTTACGTACTTCAATTTTGTGGTTCAGCAATACTAGTCTCCTTGCAGACGTCTATTCTATTCCCACACAATAAAATATAAATCTAAAGCAATAATTGTTTAAACTAGCTACTAATTCTTCACTTGTAATTTCTTTCCGGACGTTAGTTCTCAAGTTCAAAAATTTACAAATCATAATGTGTAATAAAATAACACCCACAAAAAGAAACATACGTACTTACTCTATGCACATCGAAATACTTACAACAATGCTGCCTGAAACTTTTGGTTCTTCCCTGGGTAACGAGTCAGATTTTATATAGGTCGCTACTGAAATTGTTTTTAAAATTTCGTAGGTTTTTATATGCTTTATAAAGTTCTTCAGAGGCATCTCTGTGGAAAAGGAATGTCAGAAATGAGACACAAACTAAGATTTACAGCACATATTGAGAATAAAATTAACAATCTTTCTCCATATCCATACCTGGCACCCAAATGATAAATTGTTTATGCATTATAAATTGAATTAATGTACTTACTATGTTTCGTATAATATTTATATTACTTTTGACTTGTTCTACATCTTAGAGCTACAATGACAATAGATTCTTTGAAATGCTATAAATGAAATATATATATATATATATATATATATATATATATATATATATCTGAGTATTCCAAGTTCACAAAATAAATTGCTGCATAATTTTCTTTCAGAGAATAAATAATTATCGGCTTGGGAAAAAGAAATTATGGTTTCTCAAATGATGTACATGTAGGCATAACCAAATCACAACATGGTCATTATCACTACAAAACATTAATAACAATAATAATTGTTTGGTAGCTATACATGATTCCGCGAACTTTAAACTGATTGTAAAAGAATTTCACATCAATCTTTTAGTCATTTACTTACTACATTAATGATCACTATTTTGCTTTCCTTTGCTGTTTGGTTGCTTTCGCACGTACAATGAAGTGTTACCCAGCAACCGCTTCTAGCCGTGATAATATATCAAGAATGCCAATGTCTTAACAACTAAAGTAAATGTTGGTTGCCGTGCACTTAAACAAAGAATGTGTCCAGGGCAGATTATTGCGATCAGGAATCTCGTGCAAGAAATGGTGTATTTGTGGAGAAGTGGAGTTATTAGCATAAATATGTAATCTGATTCTCCGGGTGCAATGTCACTGTGCATTGTGGGTATTTCTTTCTTTGTGTTCTTAGTAAGTGTTAGAGAGAGAAGGCAGGATCAGAGATGAAAAGGAAGAGAGAGAGAGAGGAAAGAGAAAGGAAAGGATAAAAAAGAAATAGTATGAATTAAGTTTTGGTGAACGAAAGCCAGATTAATCCCTGTTCATATTTTGCATTCGTCCATCCTTGCATGCATCCCTATGAAGTAAGAGTGATTATCCAATTACCGGTATGGATATTATATCTATCTTTACCTACATACATATCCTCTTAGAATACTGACATATATGAAATGTATACACATATATGGACTTGAAGCAAGTAAAGCGATCGGTTTGGAAGTAAATCCCGAAAAGACAAAGTATATGATTATGTCTCGTGACCAGAATATTGTACGAAATGGAAATATAAAAATTGGAGTTTTATCCTTCGAAGAGGTGGAAAAATTCAAATATCTTGGAGCAACAGTAACAAATATAAATGACACTCGGGAGGAAATTAAACGCAGAATAAACATGGGAAATGCGTGTTATTATTCGGTTGAGAAGCTCTTATCATCCAGTCTGCTGTCCAAAAATCTGAAAGTTAGAATTTATAAAACAGTTATATTACCGGTTCTTCTGTATGGTTGTGAAACTTGGACTCTCACTCTGAGAGAGGAACATAGGTTAAGGGTGTTTGAGAATAAGGTGCTTAGGAAAATATTTGGGGCTAAGCGGGATGAAGTTACAGGAGAATGGAGAAAGTTACACAATGCATAGCTGCACGCATTGTATACTTCACCTGACATAATTAGGAACATAAAATCCAGACGTTTGAGATGGGCAGGACATGTAGAACGTATGGGCGAATCCAGAAATGCATATAGAGTGTTAGTTGGGAGGCCGGAGGGAAAAAGACCTTTGGGGAGGCTGAGACGTAGATGGGAAGATAATATTAAAATGGATTTGAGGGAGATAGGATATGATGGTAGTGACTGGATTAATCTTGCACAGGATAGGGACCGATGGCGGGCTTATGTGAGGGCGGCAATGAACCTTCGGGTTCCTTAAAAGCCATTTGTAAGTAAGTAAGTAAGTAAGTACACATATATGGACAGTATATAGCCTAACCCATTGTGGGAGTGCGATATACAGTAACTGTGCACATTGAGGGGGCAATAGTATATATTAAACCGGCAACAGATTTGTAAAATAAAATAAAAGTATTTATAGGCAGTGTGAATAGTGACAATGGAGTAGGTGTAAGGAGAATAGTGAGAAAGTAAAAGTGAGCGCAAATAGGAATGAGTGATAGTAGTGAGAAAGGGTTTAGAGAAATGGACAAGTTACAGCATAAAATAGTACTAACATTTGAATGTTGGAACAGTAACTGAATAAAAGGTCAAAGAACAAATAGGCAAATAATTCAATATGATAATGTATAGAGAAAAATTGAAATTGAGATTTTAGTGAATAGTAGTTAGAGGTAAAGAGGTGTGTGGAAGGAGTATATAATATTAGATATATTAGGATTAATGATCAAATGGAGAATAGCAAACGAAATGTAGGAAAAAGGGGAGATTGACCAAGTAACAAAAAAGGTACATAGCTTAATTGGGAGTATGTGTGTAGACGTGTACTGCAAATACTGTGTTATTGTAATATGTTAATGGTGGCACCGGATACAGAAATGTGAGGTACACCATTACATGTAAAGAAGTGTTGTGAAAATATATATATATATATATATATATATATATATATATATATACAGGGTGTAACAACTTTAATGTTTAGAATTTCAGGAACATGTTCCCTGACACGTTCTACGTCGATTAAACCTAACATACCTGTATCCAAAGTTCTATAGGTTTGGAGTATTTGTACCCCAAAGTTAAATTTTTGAGTTTAATTTTATCGCTGAATACTGAAAGAAGTAACACCAATTTCCGAAAGTGGCATGTCTATTTCGTTATTTTTATTATTACCATATTACATTTTAATATCAACTACTTGTGAGTATGAAAGAAGCAGTGCAAAGTTGAAAAAAAAAATGTCCTTAAGATTCCAAACACTGTACTTCTTGAAATTTGCCAATAGGCACGTGAAAATACCTGTGCACTAGGAATCCTACGATTTGGGAACCGTGCTTGATATGCCAAAACAGCTGCTGTTGCATTGCCATCACACAGTCCATACACATAAACTATGTCGGCGTATTCCTGATGTGTGTACACAAAAGGCATGTTTTAATGGTCAAAACTCAATAAAAAGACTAGTCACAATACGGTTTATTTTTCTCACAACTTTTATTTTAAACTGTTGCCTGTTTCGTTTCCTTAGCAACCTAAACAATTTTAATTTAATTTCTCTTAAAAGTAAAATTTCCTTCATTGACTGCTTTTCAAATGTTTCTTATGTATCTCTACTTAGTAATGCCATAAAATAGGCCTGGTATAAACGGTATAATGCTTGGAGCTGCAAGAAGTTCTATTTTTTCCAGCTGTTATCTCTGTAACCTCTCAATTTCGGATATAGGTATGTTAGGTTTAATCAACGTAGAACGTGTCAGGGAACATGTTCCAGAAATTCTAAACATTAAAGTTGTTACACCCTGTATATATATTAAACCGGCAACGAAAGAACTAAAATGGTGAACGATTATACTTACATAGTCTTTATAGAGCCTACACTTCCTAGCACATAAGCAAAGAGGAAGAGCCACGCCGGAAATAACAGCGAAGCGACTTTTTTATAGTTAGGCCTTTATTATTTATTTTCGTTGTATCTGTTTCATTTCGTCTCTTCTGAAAGGTCTCTTGAGTAAGTCATGGACTCATCTCCATCACAAAATTCTTATGACGTCATACTGATTATATTAAGATCCCTTTCTGTTATCTTTATGGTCACGCACTTGTCACAATGAAAGGAAATTTTTCAGGTGATCATAGAGAAAGATTATTGCTTGATACAACATAACCCAATACAAGATAATGGGAACACATCAAGTACTACAGACAGCAGAAAATTTCCAGTTCTCTGCTAAGGTTTTAATTCTCATCCATTGGATTTGAACCCACAAAGGTCATCACAGTGATGCCGGTAGCCTACAGAATTTTACTTTGATATCTGTAAGTAAAGATATAATATCAACGTTATCTATCGAGAGCTGCAAGAACTACGATAAAAATCCATTATGTAACAAGCGAATTGTAAAATAATCTACGATGAAATCTGGGATTATCGATCTTGATAACATCAAAACTCACTTCATTAATTCAAGTGATAAAATACGGATAAGATATCTATAAATCTTCTCTGATTTCATTGGGTGAAGACAGTCATAAGACTCGCTGCAGTTATCCGAGATGAATAAAACTGTTCGATATCTTACTCAATTATCATCTATATTTTTATCTGTGTTTTAATACAGATAAGGCGTAACGGTTGTACACTCATTTCAAACAGATAAAATCACGTGTAAACTAACGCTTAAAAAGATATGGAAGTATTAATACTGAGGAGCAAAATTCGCTCCAGCGCTGAGGATCGAACCCGGGTCCTTGGTTCTACGTACCCAGCGCTCTGACCACTGAGCTACGCCGAATTCAATCCACAGCACCGGATCGAATCTTAATCCTTCAGTATTTGCCTAACTTGGAGTCAGGCCACAAAAGGAAACACTGAAGGAGGAAGATTCGATCCGGTGCTGTGGATTGGATTCGGCGTAGCTCAGTGGTCAGAGCGCTGGGTACGTAGAACCAAGGACCCGGGTTCGATCGCCTACGTCGGAGCGAATTTTTCACCTCAAATATTATCAACATTACAGAGATTATTCTGTAGGACAAATTAATAAATCCATAATATTCTCATAGTCAGCAGTGCATCATAACTGCGGAATCCCGGCCAAATAAGTCACTCGACTGAGTGCGCTCCTAGTATAAAGGCAGTTGACAGTTATACCTATAAGTATGTCAACATATATGCCTAACTTGGAGTCAGGCCATAAAGGGAAACACTGAAGGAGGAAGCTTCGATCCGGTGCTGTGGATTGAATTCGGCGTAGCTCAGTGGTCAGAACGCTTGGTACGTAGAACCAAGGACCCGGGTTCGATCTCCTGCGCCGGAGCGAATTTTTCTCCTCAAATATTAATTGTCAACATTACAGAGATTATTCTGTAGGACAAATTAATAAATCCATAATATATGGAAGTATTGTTTGGAATATACGTTTAGTAACAAAAATAATTACACTTTAGTCACTGTAGAGACAGTCAGTGTCTTTGCACATAAGTCGGTAAAATGTAACGTAAGGTACTACGTTGGAACTTCAACACTTACCCCATTACTAGATCACCGGGTTAAATTTAGTGATTTTCAATCCGTTAGGATCATTTCACTACTGGCAACACTTCCTCGAATACTCGCATGTTACAGATATCACGATAGTTAGATTCCAAATGAATCTCCTCAGTTCAGTATCTCGGAATAATAATTATTACAATAATCGACCAGCACTAAGGCTGGGATAAACATGTTATTTTTCTTTACATTAGTTCAAGAAAAAATATTCACTATTTTGTTATCCTACGAAATTACTTGACTGTCCATACTTTACGACTGATTTACCTCGCATTAGTACAAGTTATAATATAATATGGTATTATAGGATTGGCTAGTGCTTGCAGTACCTCTCTCATGTCACTAACACTGCTACAGAAGGGCAGGGCATAGTTGCGCCCCACGGTCAGATAAAATGCAGCAGATAAAAAAGGGTCCCTGTTTTGTGGGCATAGTTGCGCCCCATAGTTTTCCGTAGAGAAAAGGGGATGGCATAGTTGCGCCCCGATGAAATAGGTAGAGAAAAAGACACTACGGAAACTCGAGCCTCGTAATCAACCAGCCTTATTGATTTCTTATTCGATTTAATATTCATTATCGATACCGTTAAAATGAACAGCATGAAGTTGGCAGTACTTTATTAACTGTTTTTCTACTGTTTATGCAGATATTATCAATAGCCTACCGTCAAAATGAACACCATGAAGTTGGCAGTACTTTATTAACTGTTTTTCTACTGTTTATGCAGTGATTATCAATAGCCTACCGTTAAAATGAACCCCATGAAGTTGGCAGTACTTTATTAAATGACATATTCAAATGAGTGACCCGTTGGAATATGGGGACTTAGCAGTCTTTGACATTATATTAATGATTTTCACACTGTCTGTGCCGTATAGTGAGGTTAATTTAAAATGAATGTTAAGTTTATTGAAAAGGGTAAAGAGTTAATAATTCACAATGGTTCTAAGTTTCAATTTTCGAAACCCTGTACCGTATGGTTAAGATATCGATGTACAAACAAAAAACGCAGTTCATTTATTGTGTGTGATCGATAAAAAAGTGTTACCGTATATTAAATAGTAAAATTGATCATATGCTAGGCCTACCTGATTTCAATGCAGCTATCACTGTAATATTTGTAAGTAATTTGTTTATATTATGACAATCACTTTCGTGTGTACTATGCCCATCGGGGCGCAACTATGCCATGTCCATTCTGCTACCTGATTTCTTCGGGGCGCAACTATGCCGTGTCCCTTCTGCTACCTGATTTCTTCGGGGCGCAATTATGCCATGCCTAGGCCTCCCAATTGACCGCGGGGCGCAACTATGCCATACAGCTACAGAAAAGAATAATAAAAATATGTCGTAATAAAGGTCTTGATTATCCCTCAAAACTCTTACATTCCTAATTTAAAATATTTAATACCCATCAAATTTATAACGTCGTCTTATTGAATTATTATACTATTGTCAGTTATTATTATTATTATTATTATTATTATTATTATTATTATTATTATTATTATTATTATTATTATTAGGGGAGACTGTTGTACCTTTAGCATAGTGTACCTTTGAACATTTTTTGTTTTTTATTTTATGCTACTACCTAAAGGACTCAAACTGAAGTAGATTGTAGGGAAAGCCGCTAAGTAGCTCTGGTCGTAGTTTTGGTTTGATTTATTGCAAAGTGTGAGTTCTGTGAACGAAAGAATCTTTTTAGTACCAAAAGTAAATATTTCGTTCATTGATATATGTTATCTAACATAAAACCAGATTGTATTTGTTACCATCCATTAAGTCCAATGTGTTCCGTATTATCTGGTGAGTAATAACATATTTTAATTTCCATGATTTATTCGAATCTATAGTTTTGGTAGCCACATTTGTTTACCTTTGAACACAGAACATCTTGTACCACGGAACATGTTCCAAGGTACATAATACTATTGGTTTTTGTTTCTATTTTATTTTAAGATCATGCCACGAACTAAATCTGGAATTAAGAGGTCCCACAATTGATCCGGATGTCTTGAAGAAAGCTGTTGAAGCAGTTATTGCTCCTCCAGGAAATAAAATCTCAATCAGAGCAGCCTTCTCTGGTTTATGATTGCAAACACAATTTAAATACGATTGTCAGTTCTTACAACTATATTCCCACCTATATTACATGTGTTCCAACTTACAAGAGGGTATGTTCTAAGGTACATGAACCTGTTGTACCTTTGAACATATTACATTTTATTTTTTCCATCTTTAATAGATGTGTAGAACAGTAAAATATACACACAAAGTTGTAAAGGAATCTTCAATAATTATTTTAAGTATTTTTTAATTTTAAAAATATCATTTCCCAAAATTAAAAAAAAATTAAATGTGAAAAGTGTTTAAAGGTACAACAGTCTCCCCTATTATTACCATCATCATCACCATTATTATTATTATTATTATTATTATTATTATTATTATTATTATTATTATTATTTCATGGAATGAAGCTCTGTTGTTTCACTTTCCTGGCATAGCATAAGAGCTAATCCACTCCAAACCGATCAAGATTTGACATTGCTATCTCCGACTTTGTTTTTTAACTTTTACGGATACGTTTTAACATTTTACTGAGTCTTGCGCTCAGATGAAAGGTAAAAATATGTTTGTTAATATGAAATAAAAATATGAACATATTTATTCAGCAGCGTTAAGTGTTTGTCGGCTTCTCTTCCACTCAAGCAGGTCTACAAAAAATACAAGTACAAAAGTTATAATAATAATAATAATAATAATAATAATAATAATAATAATAATAATAATAATAATAATAATAATAATACCGTAATAGTTTCGGTGAAAGAGAAGGCAACAAGCACTTATTTGATTTTATCTGGCAGCGTTATTATTATAGGAATAAATTTCGTGGCAAGAATGCGTCACCAGCGTATAGGTAACTAAGTATGGACACTTCGCGTCGGTACCTTTGATGTAGCCGGACTGATTTCAATGACCTTCAAGCCAGCTAGAGCGTGAGATTCTGCTTTCTCCCTAGAGTTGGCGCTGACATCACACCAGCTAGCAATCGACACAGCGGAAATATAACGCATAATTAATACATCTAGGTACATTATGTACTCAAATAAAATAAATTGGATCCATAATATAATAAATCCGTCATTAACTGTAATGTCTAGACTCTAGAGTGCCTTTATAATGAGAGTTGAGACGTTGACCCCAACAACAATTAAAATATGTAATTGTCTGATAGCACTGAAAATGGAAAAACAAAACTCACATGAGAAGTAAAACCATATACCTATATTATATTATATACAAATATTAAACGAATTTGATACATAATTTTATAATGTATTATATTATTTTATAATATAATTTATTATATCTGAAATATAAAAAAAATATTATTACTACTAGTTCGTCACTGAGAAATAAGGAAAAGCTGTTAACTTGAATTTATTTGAAGCAAAGCGTTACTGAATTATGCAATAAGATAGGCGATGTTTGGATCCTGTGTCTCAACTCTATACTCAATTATTATCTTAGCGTATGCTCGATTACACTAACCTCTAGCGCTTGAAAGTGGAACTAAACGCCGGCGCACAGAGAAACAAAACACAGGAAAATTCGCTCAGTGTCCATTCTTTATAATCCCTATTCGCTGGCGTCACCATTATAGTTCCTCGTGAATCAGAAAGCCATATATACACATGGAAAATACCAATACTTAGTATTCTCAGTCTTTGGCGGGGGGGGGGGGGTATTTTTTTTAATAGGCTACCCGTTTTAACATCTCTGGTCACATCGCGAGTTAATTTTTAGGTGAAATCCGAAGGCCTGTGTACTATTGTTGAGTACTAGTTATATTGTTGTGAACTAGATGGCGGCTGTAGATATTCACTGATTTTTTTTATTAATATGATTTTGGTGATAAATGAAGCCGGTGACATTCAGAGATGTTGTGGCCCGAATTTCCTGAAATTTGCCTTACAGTTGAGGGAAAATCCTGAGAATCCTCAACCAGGAAATTCAACCCAACCGGGAATCGAACCTGGGCCCTCTGTGTAAGAGACCAGCATGCTGACCCCTATACCACAGAGGTGGTCGAAACAAATATTAAAAGCACTGCATTTAGAATAACTTTGTATACTGAAAAAGAAATCCTTTACCTACGTCTGACGACACATTTCATATACTGACATAAGTTACCAATTAGATAACAGTTCGCGTGTCTACAAAGCCTAGATAACTACAGCAGATAGGCCTACCTTTTCAACATGAGAGCTTGAGATTAGCATCGATTGCACTTTAAAGTAAAACAATCGTTAATAAAGAAGATAATAATATGTACTTTTCTACAGATTACATTCTTCGCATCACAAGTTAGGCCTATACAAAAAGTCTGTGCTGTATTATGGATACACATGCATGTAGCATATGTCACCCAGTTTCGGGAACGAAATGCAGTTATGTCGGTTTGAATATTTTATATTTGTTTCCATTTACAAATGAAGAGTATGGTTAGGGTAAAGGTGCCTAATTCCGTGATAAAATTTCAATTGACTGCCATGGAGTTGTGGTCTCTGACTTTTAAGTTTTTTAAATACCTAACAGATGCGAGGAGATATCTTTTTGTTTTTTCAATTCTATTGACTACCCGCCTTTTGAATAGAAGCAGTCGATTGCAGAAGCTTTTGTTCAGTGAAAGGTGGTTGACCAGTAAGTTTTTCTTTCTCTTGTGACCCACTCCTGAAGAAACATTTTATATTTGAAGTAAGAATTAATATAGCATTATAAAAATGATATATTACTGTAGTTTATAGTCAGCTGAATCGATGTGTATGATTATTTAAACATTGTGAGACAATAACAATGCTGCAGGGGCTTTCCCTTTTTCGAATTTATTTTCATATTTCTTCTTCCTGGCTCACTTGACCAGTGATGCCAACGCTAAATTCTGAAAATTAATATTTATGAAAGAAAATAGTTCGTAAAAATAATAATAGAAATAAGTTATATAAAACATCAATTATAATTATAATAAAATAATAGGGCATATATTTAACTTAATTACTGTTGTTGTTAGGAATATAAATAATGAGAAATAGTTCTGTTATAATTCAATTTATTTCAATATAATTTTGTACTGAATTTAACTTTCAGTTTATTTTGTTTATAATATATTAATATGAAATATGTATTCCTGTAGTTACACAAGTATTTTCTATGAAATTTGTCACTTACGCCCTTTTTTCTATATTGTAATTTTTTGCTTAACCCATTTAAAACAATATACCATGACTTTAAAGTGTTTTTCCAAATACACGTTTGTTTTCTGAGCAGTTAATGAGGATTATTTTAGTATCACGGAATTAGGATATCACTCACGTAATTAGAAAACCACTATCACGGAATTTGGATCCCTGTCACGGATTTAGGAGCCACTGTATAACAATGAAGAATCATACATTATATATCAAACTTGTGAAGCTGTTGACACTGAATGTTGTAAAAACTGTAGCTAAAGGTCCAAATAACGTCATTTAGGTGTTATTTGAAAAATTTTAGTACAATTTTGGCATAAATATAGACTTTATTAAATATGTCACGGAATTAGGCAACTTTACCCTGTATGATAAGAGAAATAATTCAATACCCGCCGGAATAAGGACCTAAGGTACACTGTTTTCTATTCAGATGTACATTTATTCCGGGGAGTATTAATGAAGGGCATCCATAATATTTTCTCTTCAGATCAAGCGATGTTCCGAAAATAGTTCCAGTTCACAACAAATGATTCATTCAAACTGTACATCGTACGTATCTATTATCACTTTAATATCGCATAAGTCGCGTTTAAAATCAAACGAGTGGTTGCACAGGTCTTAACTGCTGTCAATGCCGAGATATAACTGAGAGAGACCGACACACTCATGCCCGAAGCAAGAGAAGGTAGCGTCATTGGGCGTGGTCACACAACTGACACTGTTTCAATGCCTAACTTCTAAGATTAGCACTCGGCTGTGGCTGTCTTGTTACAGTAAGCATTTGAAATTCTGTTACTTTTTGTTTAACCACGAATTCCGTAACGGGTGCTCATGTTAGGTGCGGGAAAAGACGTAATATTCTGCGTCAAAAATTGGTATCACGAACTTGTTTCACAGATTGACGACAGTGCATCAACTGTACTATTATGTAACGTCGCTGGAATTGTTGATAGCAAGATGGCTGACTGGCTTTTGGAGAGCATATCTGGGATGGATTTGGGCTCAGAGTAGCCTACTGTGCGTCCTATAAGCTTTTCTTGTTCCAGTCTGAAAGGCGGCTCGGGTGGAACTCGTGAATCCGATGGCGACAAGCGGACCATCCTTCCTCAGTCCTACCAGAGCAAGGTTCCATACACAGACCTGATAAACCCCATGACCTGGAGCCCCAAGTCCTTAAAAAAGAGATGGGTAAAAATTTGATTATTCTTTTTACATTTTTGCTTGCTTGATTTTTTATCTCCCTATTTATTCGTTCGTTCGTTTTTTAATTTGTTCATTCGTTTATTTATTTATATACTTATTTACTCATTTATTCATTTATTGAAATTATCTAATTTATTTATTTTTCAATTTATTTATTCTATTTATTTATTTACTCATTTATTCAATAAATTCGTTAATTTATTCAATTCACTCACTCACTATTTCATTCATTCATTTACTTATTTATTCATTCATTTACTTATTTATTCATTCATTTACTTATTTATTCATTCATTTACTTATTTATTCATTCATTTACTTATTTATTCATTCATTTACTTATTTATTCATTCATTTACTTATTTATTCATTCATTTACTTATTTATTCATTCATTTACTTATTTATTCATTCATTTACTTATTTATTCATTCATTTACTTATTTATTCATTCATTTACTTATTTATTCATTCATTTACTTATTTATTCATTCATTTACTTATTTATTCATTCATTTACTTATTTATTCATTCATTTACTTATTTATTCATTCATTTACTTATTTATTCATTCATTTACTTATTTATTCATTCATTTACTTATTTATTCATTCATTTACTTATTTATTCACTCACTCACTCACTTATTTATTTATTTATTTATTTATTTATTTATTTATTTATTTATTTATTTATTTATTTATTTATTTATTTATTTATTTATTTATTTATTTATTTATTTATTTATTTATTTATTTATTTATTTATTTATTTATTTATTTATTTATTTATTTATTTATTTATTTATTTATTTATTTATTTATTTATTTATTTATTTATTTATTTATTTATTTATTTATTTATTTTGTAGAAACTGAAGCTGCGATACTTACTTTACATTCTGACGAAGTTTTAGAACCCTACTGCAGTTACGTAATTATTTCCGTCATCTTTAAAAAGGCTGCACTCATCAAGTTTAAAATGCATGCAAACTTTTAAACTCATTTTCCGTACTTTTTTATCCACTTCCCTTCATTCACATAGCTAAGGATTCCACAAATTTTATGCTAGGAAGTTGACATTTTTACTGCATGTTCTCTGAAGTGCACTTAAAAAGTTATGTTGGCATTAAAAAAAATAAAGAAAATAATTTAACAAAAAATAAAGTGCTTGCATGCACTCTGTAAATTTCATAAATATGAATAAGAATGTCTAATTTCTCTCCATGTTTTACAAGGCTAAACTAAAAAAAATGTGAGACATCGAAGACATCGAAGTCCACAGCTGTAGCGTAACGGTTAGCATGCCTGATCGTGTGACTAGCGGGCCAGGATTCAAATCCTGATTGGGACAAGTTACTTGGTAGAGGTTTTTTCCGGAATTTTCTCTGAACCCATTAAGAGCAAGTGCTGGATAACATTTCGGCGCTGGACCGCGAACTCATTTCGCTGGTATTATCACCTTCAACTTACTCAGACGTTAGCTAACCATAGCAACTTATAAGGCGTCGTAAAATAACAATTAAAAGAAGACGTCAAAGATAATGTAAACAAATTTAAGACCTGATACTTAAATTTGAGGGATGTGAAAACTTTTGAAAAAATACGAATTGTTTGTTTGTTTCTTTCTTTCTTTCTTTGTTTATTTATTTATTTAAATATTTATTCATTTATTGAAATATTTATTTATTTGTTTAAATATTTATTTATTTATTTAAATATTTATTTATTTAAATATTTACTTACTTAAATATTCACTTACTTGCTTACTTACTTACTGAATGAACTGGCCCTCCTCATAATTAGTCAGTCAAACTTTTACGGAACCATCTACATGGACTCTAATTCAGTGTACTGAAAAAACTATCGGAACATTATCTTTTTTCTTTCTCTTATTAGCTTTCATCGCTTCTTTACTTGTAATTTTTTTTATTCTGTATACTGCCATTGTCTGTTTGTTTGTTTGTTTGCGTACTTGTTTACCATTTTTCTTACTCTGTTATCCTTCATCATCTATTTGTTCTTGTATTGTTTTGTATGCTTTGTCTAATGGCAGCCTCTAATTTGAGGAAGCTCTAGTAAATAAATAAAAATATTTATTTATTTATTTATCTATTTATTTATCTATTTATCTATTTATTTATCTATTTATTTATTTATCTATTTATTTATTTATTTATCTATCTATTTATCTATTTCTTTATTTATTTCTTTATTTATTTCTTTATTTATTTCTTTATTTTTTTATTTCTTTCTTTATTTATTTCTTTCTTTCTTTATTTCTTTCTTTCTTTATTTATTTCTTTATTTCTTTATTTATTTATTTATTTCTTTATTTCTTTCTTTATTTATTTATTTCTTTCTTCATTTATTTCTTTCTTCATTTATTTCTTTCTTCATTTATTTCTTTCTTCATTTATTTCTTTCTTCATTTACTTCTTTCTTCATTTACTTCTTTCTTCATTTACTTCTTTCTTCATTTACTTCTTTCTTCATTTATTTCTTTCTTCATTTATTTCTTTCTTCATTTATTTCTTTCTTCATTTATTTCATTCATTCGTTCGTTCATTCATTCATTCATTCATTCATTCATTCATTCATTCATTCATTCATTCATTCATTCATTCATTCATTCATTCATTCATTCATTCATTCATTCATTCATTCATTCATTCATTCATTCATTCATTCATTCATTTATTTTATTTATTTATTTTGGTTTAAAAACTTACGGAGTAAACTGCTGACGTTATAAGCATGAAACATTACATTATTACTAATATCAATAAGAGTATATATACCAAAAACCAAGTCTATAGGTATATAACAAAATTTTCACCCATCGCCTTCCTTAAAAGTTCCACGCAATTATAGAGATTCCCCTGCCATCCATTTTAATGATGTTCAATTTTTACATTATTATTATCATCATCATCATCATCAAAATCATCATCATTCTTACCGTTATTACTCCTATATGTCGCAATAAATTATCTGCCATAGCTCGTGATTCGTTCAAATTTTTAAAATATAACGCATTCATTAACAGTGATAATGAAAGTGACAAGAGATGCGAAAACCCAATTGTTCACGTGATACCTCTTCACAGTGGCATTGTGATGCAATGCAGGAGATAGCAGAACCTTATATAAACTCATCACTTGATCACACTTCGACAACAGTCACAATGAATATGTTGTGGATGCTGATTTCGCTAGCAGCCTTCGTTGCTGCCACTCCATTGCCTAAAGCAGACTTGGAATGGTGGCAAACCGCCGTGTTCTACCAGATATATCCACGATCATTCAAAGACAGCGATGGAGACGGCATTGGTGACCTCAAAGGTGAGAACATTCACACACGCCAACTTCACGTTAAATATATTAAGTAACCGTTGTTATATTATAATTTATCTTGATATTGTAACGACGCTGTATCAACTACTCGGTTATTTAGCGTCGATGGATTTGTTGATAACGATATGGCATTTGGCGAGATGATGCCGAGGATTAGCCATAGATGACTTGACGTTCGTCTTACGGTTGGGGAAAACATCGGAAAAAACCTAACTAGATAATCAGCCCAAGCTGTAATCGAACTCAACTGTGGATCGGTAGGCAAGCGCCTTAGCCAACTGAGCTACGCCGGTGGCCTCTTATATAATAATTGAAGGGTTGATATCAAAAACCGGAGAAGTCCAAAAATTAATTTTTCAGAAAGCAAAAAAAACTGTCCCTCTCGTTTCTCATACAACATAATAATGCGACACTTTTTATACACGTATCCCTCGTAACTGTTTTCCTAATTACCTTATTCTCGAACTCCCTTAACCTCAGTTCCTCTCTCAAAGTAAGTGTCCAAGTTTCACAACCATATAGAACAACCGGTAATATAACTGGATGACAAAAGCTTCTCAACCGAATAACAGGCACTTCCCATATTTATTCTGCGTTTAATTTCCCCCCGAGTGTCATTTATGTTTGTTACTGTTGCTCTGAAATATTCGAATTTTTCCATCGCTTCAAACTATAAATTTCCAACTTTTATAATTTCGTTTCGTACTATGTTCTGGTCACGAGACATAAACATATACTTTGTTTTTTTTTTTCGGAATTTACTTTCAAATCTATCTCTTTACTTGTTTCCATGTTTTTCCTAATTTTAGTAGGTTATTTTACGACTCTTTATCAACATCTTAGGTTATTTAGCGTATGAATGAGATAAAGGTGATAATGCCGGTGAAATGAGTCCGGGGCCCAACACCGAAAGTTACCCAGCATTTGCACATATTGGATTGAGGGAAAAACCCGGAAAAAGCCTCAAACAGGTAACTTGTCCCGACCGGGAATCGAACCCAGGTCGCCTGGTATCGCGGCCAGACGCGCTAACCGTTACTCCACAGGTGTAGACTGTTTTCTCTAATATTTCGTGGATTTTCTCCTAACATATTCACGTCATCCGCATAAACAAGCAGCTGAAGTAATTTTAAATACGATGAACTGCTCCGCTATTGCCTTTTATGACATCCTGGTCCCTTTCTTTTCCCAGGAATTACGGAGAATTTTGATCACCTGAAGGACATCGGTGTGGATGGTGTATGGCTCTCTCCCATTTTTCCATCGCCGATGGCGGACTTTGGCTACGACATTTCAGATTTCAGGAACATCGATCCTATATTTGGAACGCTCGAAGATTTTGATGCACTCCTGGCTAAAGCAAATGAACTTGGTGAGTCTCATCGTTGTCTTATAGACCTATCATTAGGCCTAGTAATATAGAGAGTGAAAGTAATATACCTGTGCAGACTTTAACAGCCGAGTACCTGGATAGAGTTCAACAAAAGTTATGTCATATTAGTCCTAAATGAATTATTCCCAGAAAATAGTTATTTATGTAACTAGTAAGTGAAATGTATCTTTAGCGGACAGGTATTCACGTTTATGGACCAGGCATAATGCGAGCTTGGTTTGACAAGGTTCTAACTGACAAAATCGGTGAAATTGAGATTGTATACTCATAACCTTTCATTCAATCAGATCTTTATAGGAAACTGACTTTTATCGTTATCTGTTGACAAAGAAATTAGTACTGTGCCATAGTTCTATCTGCAATGAAATTGGTTATTTTTTTAATTTGACAAGGTTGTAACTACAAAACCATAGCTCATGCTTTTGTTCTGCTGTGTTGGCGGTTTAAAAGCGCATTCCTGTTACTGAAACGTTCTTTGTTATCTACTCATTGTTGGATACTCGTATAAATATTTTTCCTGAAGTGACTTTATTTATGATCTGTTAGATTGAATCTTATAATACAGTCATGAGTGAAAATAAATCCGAGCAAGATATTTTCTCGAACAGTGATTCAGATGATTTCGTCCCACCTACTTCTACCGAGACCAACCAGTAGTAATGAAAATACTGCTAAGTAATAAATTGAATTATTTCTGTAACTACAGTGTGTCCAAAAAATCGAACAAGTTAACAATATTCGCAAGAATTAAATTTGTATGAGTGTCATAGTCATCCATTAGACATCCATGTGACATTGTTGTCACATACCTCATTCCGGAATTAGTTTTTTTTTAGAGTAACCTTTATTATGAGCCATTTTTGACATATCACATAATATTATAATTGTGTTATTTAAAATTATGTATACACAATGAGCTCAATAAATTATTTTTATTACTATTTTCTGTTGCTGTTATAAATGTGTTACTTCTTGACTAACAGGAACATAAAACTCAGAACGTCTGTGGGCCTATAAAGTAAGTAATTTATAATGTTGTTTTAAACATTAGACGAAGAAAGTAAAAAAGACATCATGACGTAAAAAAACTAAAATTTCCTACATTATGTGAAGATCTATTCCTCAACCGTCGAATATTTATTGTGCGACAGCAACAGCAACAGCAACAGCAGAATATAAAAGTAACATTACAACAAACAGTTTTAAAACGGATGTTGATGAAAATTAAGTAGAAAGAAGGAGTACGATTGGAATTGAAACTAATTCAAATCGTGAACCACTTCAAAATACGCCAAAGAAGAAGAATGTACGGAATGTTATGGCCAAACCAGTATCGTGTAAATGTAATATGCGGAAGAAAGCACATCAGGAAGACTATGTGAAACGTAGAGGAGAGGAAAATCTGTTTCATAAGAAACTGTAAATATACCAAAAATGTCAGGCAAAATGCAAATATAAACGTAGCCAAAAAATACTCACAAAGAACAAGTAGAGTTTCATAGAACCTATTATTTTCTGTAGTCTGCCACTCTCCAATAGATCTAATAAGACTGTTAAAGCAGGTGAACCGTCGTAACTTTTATCGGGTAATACAAATGAGAGCAGAAGATATCAAGGATTTTTTTAGTAACTGTAAAGCTATTAAATAAGGGCCTACAAGACTGTTCTATTCTCCCAACTAGATACTGTGAAGTTCAAAAACACATAGGTCTTATCATGAAATCAAATACAAATTAACCCATGAGGCAGATGAACAAAAGAAGTTGCTAATATCAATTTTAATGAACACAGAGGAGTGTTGAACCCTGTTCCATAGCATCAATACGTATTTTGAATATCAAACCAAAAATTCAAAATAAGAAAATTGAACTCTCACATTTGAAAAAGGACACAAAGCAGCTATCCCTTTCATGGCTCTGCAAGACAAGTTACTACTCAGCAACCCACTTAGTATAGACTAAATACATTTTTGTTTGAAATACTGTCACAATCCAATATTATTTTATAGTTGGTACCATAATGTTCTTTTTTCAACATAGATTTAGGATATTTAAATTTTTTTGTCTGTATAATCTGGAGTTGTAACTAACACATTTTTTGAATAGTGATTAAAAAGTTAGTTTGACAAGGTTCTATGTGCACTTAGACCTTTGTAACTTTCCCGAAGCGTCAAATTTCAAGTGACAAGGTTCTAACTGCATTTTCGCTACCTCAGATTCTACGATTTAAAAATAAATTTTTTGAAGAGAACTCATTAAAACTACTTTCCATTGATATCTAAGAAGGTATATAAAATTATTAAGAAAAATATTCATAAATAAAAAAGTTATAGTATAATGAAACTTTAAACTCAATTTTCGTCTTATTAAGACTAGTTCGTAGTATCATAAGATTTTTTGGTAGTCATTCCGTAAAGTGATTTCTAAAACTAGTATTAAACTAAAATTTAATCTTAGTTTCAATATTTATTCATATTGGCACGCCAAGGCTTTATATTTAATAGAATGTACTCGTATTTCCGATATCAATTTTACAAAGACTGCCACTTGAATAATGTGTTTTCATGGTTACGACAAATTCAAACAGTAAAGTATTTTCATGGGGACTTTTTAGGATTGATTCCTACAATACAAATAACATTTGCAACCTCATGTTTATGCAAAATAAGCTTCTCGTCTATGTCAGCCATCAAAACAAAGACGAGAAATCTTACTGAACTTGAAAGTGATATCACTGTGTGCGTATCGAATACGGGGTTCAGATCTGAGAGCTACTATCTGAAAAACAGGCACATTTGTCCCATTACTAAGCCCACTTTAGTGTATAACTACTGAAACTTTTATTTATATTTTTATGCTAAATGGTCAAGTTTTTGAACATACAGTAAGTCAGTGATGTCAACGAGTGCAAATGTGCTCATAGCCCGTATGCGCTGATCAGAGCACGTAAGGCACGCAGGTACAAGTCACTGGTGAACACAAGGGTTGTACATTACACATTGATGAAGTCAGTAAGTTTCAGGCCGACTAGACTCTTAACGTCTTGTGTAAGTGAAAGATGAGGTTGGTTTGTGGAAATTATTTAGTTACAAACACAAGCAGTGTCGAACGTCTGAAATTACTAGTTCATCTACAGAATGATATTATATTCAAATTAGTTTGTTTTTATTGATATTAAATAGTAGTAAATGTATGTAAAGATGTATTGTAGAGCTTCTTCCTCACAGCATTGTATTTATGTTTACAGAATAAAGTACAACAAAAGTGCGTGCTGCTAATGGCGTAAATTCGTTAAATGTCAGTTACGAGTTGTGTCTATAAATTATCCAGATTTTCGTACATAAATTCTCAGTTTAACGATGTTCCTTACTATTACAATATTGTTCTGTCCAGATATTTTGAATTACGTGAATATTTATCAGAATTCATAATAGAAAAACAGAGACAGTCCAGAACTAGTTGACTCTACATGGATCGAGGAACGTAACTTTCTCAAGGATGTATTAGAGCTTCTGAACGTTTTGAATTTGAGATCACAAGGAAAGAATCAATTAATCTGTGTCGCCAGATATTGTTAAAGCTTTCAGATGAAGATTTCATTGTGGATGTCGCAGATCTCACAGCACAATTTTTATAATTTCAACGCCTTCACTCATTGACTTCCTGTTCAACAGTGTAAAATACTGTAATGTTTTAAAAAATCTCTGGGAAGAGTTCCATAGACGATTTAAAGATATTGACCTACTCCAGCTCAAGTTGGATTTGTGTCGGCAAAAATCAGAAAAAAACACTTTTGAATTACGCGAGAAGTCAGGAATTTAAATTTGTTTCTAGAAGTGTGATGATGCTCAGATAAGTAGTACATGATTATGTAACAGTTAATAACAGTAATTAGGCCTAGGCTAATTATAGGCCTCATTATGTAAAACTGCTTAAGTTAAAGAGAAGCTATGTTTATTATTTGTTATATCGTACTATTTTATAATTAATTTCATTTATTAGAGAGGTACATATTGCAAAATATGCTTTTATTTCTTGTTTTCTTGTATGAGCTTAACACATTATCTATTACTTGAGAGCAGTTTAATTCATCTTGCAGTGATAGGCCAATATAGTTCATTTTGCTCACCCCTTCTTGTTCACCGCTACTGCTTGTAGAACAGATTCATTGGAACCCGTGCGCGCTTGGGAGCACGTAGTGTCTTTCGCGTGCTCTGACCTTGACATCCCTGCAGTAAGTGGATGTTATGAAAGCGTTCTTTTTATTTTACCTATTTAAAAATCATCTCGCGACTTAGTTCTTTACACGAGCCCTCTGGGGGTCGCAACCTCCAGTTTGAGAAGCACTCCTGTAATTTTACCGACTGTTATTGGTCTCTAAAGCAATCACTTTACGGACTGAGTACAAAACAATTGTGTACTCTAAATTTTAACACCGTTTTACTCGATAAGTATTAACCGTACGATTCTGGCATCTAACCTTATCCTTAGAGAAATTGATAATGAATGATTTATTCATTTCCAGATTTTCTATAAAATGAACGGTTTTCTTGCAAATTAAATAAAAATCTTTACACGTAACGCTATATCCAGTCATTAGGAAGTCTCGCAGCTTTTGCTGCAGTGACTAAGAGACGGACTGCTGCTCTTTATACCGGAGTTCGTGTGCGTATTCGTACGTGAAAGGGCCCCATTCAATCTGCATAATTATGTTACTTCAACTCTGTATAGCGTAATCATCAACGTCGTCATGATCCATGATCATCATCATCATCATCATCATCATCATCATCGTCATGGGTTAGGTTTAATAGCTCATTTAGACTCAAATCAAAATTGTGCACAGCACATTTGTTATTGCGGGGCGAACAATTTTTTTTTCTTTTTCAAGAATTTATTTCATAAAGACTCTGGTGATAACTTTGGTAGATTGCTAAAGTAATCCGAAATATTATAAGTAAGGCTAAGTTTCATTTTTTTTCTAATTGAAACGGAGCTTCCGGGCTAAGATGCCGTGGTCTATTGATGTAGATATTCTCAGATGTTTCGTCTACTACTGCGGCAGACATCTTCAGTAGTGAGGTATCCTAGGTAGAGGTCTTCTGCTAGCGGTACCTATGGCAATTGATGACGAAACGTCTGGGAATATCTACACCAGTGAACCACGGCATCTTAGCCCGGAAGCTCCATTTCAATTAGACACCGGCCGTGAAAGCCTACATGCTAAGATTTCATTTTTTTCATTTATGAATCTCAGTAAATAAATGAATCCTATTAAAATGTCTTAGTAACTTACTGTGGTACATTAAGAATTCTAGATATGTCAGTTTCGTTTTATATAGGCCTAGCTATTTTTACTGCTGTTGCTAGTAATTGGTGTTTTCAACTGTTATGTCTGACAATTCCGGGATAAACAGCTACAGGTAAAATGTCAAATAAAAATAGAAATTAAAACAAATCAGGGTTTCCTTCAAAGTGTGACTTATTCTACTCACATTTCTCCTATTTGTATTCAAATTTGGAATAGCAAGCCAAATTGATTTTGAGACACGAGAAAATCTTCGTAACATTTGTCAGCCTACTACAACACGACAAGGTCAACTTGCGACTTGGCCTTGCAAGTCAGGGCGCTGCAGTCGACCAGATACCGTGTATGTTACGACACGATGACGTCACACTGTTACACTTATTTTCCGCTTCGCAAGTTCGCTTTGCAGGGTAGTATGCGAAGTGCAAATCTCTGTTTAGATTATCATGTGACTTTTCACAGTTCTCCGAAACTTTATCGAATTCTGGCCTCTCATTTTGTAATATTAAGTGACTTCATATCTTCCCCAGGCATCAAGTTGATTTTGGACTTCGTCCCCAACCACTCCAGTGACGAACACGAATGGTTCGTGAAATCTCTGCAGAAGATAGACCCTTACACGGATTATTATACCTGGAATGATGGGAAACTCGATGAATCTGGCAACAGGGTTCCTCCTAATAACTGGGTAAGTAGTTTGGTTAATATTATAGGCATGAAAGTCTAAGTGTTGTATCAAAATCCGTGAACTATTATCTGATCCACGCAACGATTTAAGTCCCGAGAAGCATAAACTTGCAGGGTTATGGGGCTTATGTCAAAACTTTTATGATGGCAAAGTAAGTTTCTAACAGCTGTTTTCTTTGAAATGTAATAAACTGTTCACTACTGACTCATTCCGACGCATTATTTCTCTTTACATTTTTGCATAGGCCTACGTACTATTCAAATGAAGTACAGGAGCAGGATGGGAGTACACACTATAAATGGTAATAATAATATTTATTATTGTGTCATCCTCAAAGGGGAACGGTTAATCTTAGCACTACATCCAACTGAAAGAAATGTTACGCTCACGTTATGCTGGACGCTTTCCCAAACCACACCAGATGACTATGCTAAGGTTTACTGTAGAGATGAACAACGTTCCAGAAAGCAAGACTAACAGCGTCCAGTCCACGCCTGTAGAGTAACGGTTAGCAAGTCTAGCCGCGAAACCAGGTGGCCCGGGTTCGATTCCCGGTCGGGACAAGTTACCTGATTGAGGTTTTTTCCGGGGTTTTCCCTCAACCCAATATGAGCAAATGCTGGGTAACTTTCGGTGTTGGACCCCGGACTCATTTCACCGGCATTATCACCTTCATCTCATTCAGACGCTAAATAACCAAAGCTGTTGATAAAGCGTCGTAAAATAACCTACTAAAATAAAAAAACTAATAGCACCCCCAAAGCCGAAAACCCGCACGACAATGTTCTATACGTTGCGTCGTTGACGTAAAGGCTGCTTGTGAGTGTTTCGAGACGCCCAGATTGATCACTCCCGAAGTCCTGAAAGTCAAGCAGCCTTGAATCACCACAGTTGTTTATACCTGACTGAACTTTTATCTACTTTGGCAACTGTTATATATGAATCGGTCATTGCAGAAAGGGGATAAGTCATGAAACATGCGAAAATGAGTTAAGAGTGCCATTGCTTTCTCCAGACCTACACACACATTTCTATACAGAAATGGGACAAATTTACACATTCTCAATGCAGAGCAGAGTACCATACGCAGCGCAGTCATTGCAGAAAGGGGACAAGTCAGCGACTTATCTTCTTTCTGCACTGACTGACTGGACGTGACGCAACAGAGTGCCGCGAGCCTAGTTACGCGCCCATCAGCTGATAAGGAAAATGGCAGATAAGCTGGAAGTAGTGAGTGACCCAGGGGAAGAAAACTGTGTTATTAGTGGTAAACGTAAACGCAATGAAATTAACTACCGCAGAAATGTAATTAAGAAAAATAATCTGAAGGGAGTGGAACATGTCAATTGGATTGGGAAGACTGTAGCAGCTCGTACGACAGGAGAACAGTGTGGGTAAGAAGCAACTCATTGTTTATTAGACACTATGTATTAGCTTAGCTAACTCTGAACACATTTGATTGAGTAGATGGTATTATCGTTTCTATCGTATTGTTAGTCAGATGTTCAGATAAAATGTGGAAAGAAGGCTACGATTTCGATTATTTCACTTTCAGTCAAAGATTTTTTTAGCTATTAGATATGATGTAGTACTTCTCCTGTGGTATGCGATTTTTATTGTCCAAGAAGGATAAATTAAAATATTTATTTAGCCTGTACATGGATTGAAATTACTTTATGACTCTGATGTGAAACGGTATACTGAAATAATCACATTAATCACAGTAATACATTACGTAGTTACGTACTATCATGTTTTTTATGTAAATTACAGATTCAAGAAAAAATGTTTTGAGAATCTTAGCAATGAAGATTTTAATCATGCGATTACAACAATGAACTCCTTCGATACCAAAGATGAACAAGATCTTCATTTACAAAGATTGATAGAACTTCAAAAAATAAAATCAAGGCGTCCTAGGTCTGAGAATGGAATTCTAAGGAGAGGTTCATACAAATACTATTTTATTAAGAGTGATAGTAGTAAGACGGAAGTGTGTAAGAAAGCCTTTATTAGTTTGTATGGCATTGGAAAGAAGCAGGTGGAGCGACTATGTAATTTGCTTTATGAAGGGAAGTCTCCAAAAGACAGAAGGGGTTCAAACGAAAAAGCAAACACCATACCAGGAGAAATATTACATCTAATTCAGGAACACATTGAGTCATTTCCAACTAAAGAAACACATTATTGTGGCAAAGGGGAGAAATATTTGGATGCTCGTCTCAATGTCAAACTAATGTATGACCTGTTTATTGCCAAACACCCTGACAGTGGGGTAAAATATAAATTTTACCTTCAATATTTTCATGAAAACTTTTCATTGCGCTTTGGGCGACCACAAGTAGACGTATGCAGCAAGTGTGAGGAGCTTGGAGTTAAGATAAAATCCTCAAACTTATGTGATTCCCTCAAGAGAGTAGCTGTTGTGGAAAGGATGGTCCATAAACGACGTAGTAAGAAATTCTACAATAAAATCAAAGAAGTGGAGGAAATATGTAAAGAAAGAAATGATGTTCTTGGAATCTGCTTTGACTATATGCAGAACCTTCCTTTGCCCAACATTCCGGTACAAGAAATGTTCTATTACAGACAACTTTGGGTCATCAATTTCAATATTCACAACTTGAAAGACCATACGGCGCACTTCTATTCCTATCATGAAGGTATAGGCCACAAATCTCCAAATGAAGTATGTTCTCTTCTTCTGAACTACATTGAAAATTATGTCCCTTCTTCAGTCAAGGAATTGTATCTTTTCTCTGATAACTGTGGAGGGCAAAATAAAAATCATACCGTAATTCGATTGCTGCTTGCACTGACTCAAATGGGGAGATTCAACAAAATCATTCATTATTTTCCACAACGAGGCCATTCATTTCTTCCCTGTGACCGCGACTTTGGTGTAGTGAAGCGCAAACTAAGGAAGACAGACAGGGTAAATGTGCCAGAACAGTACAATACCTTGAGCCACCAGGCAAACACAAACAACAGATTTTCTGTAGAATCAGTTACTACTGATGATATTTTGAATTTTAAATGCTGGTGGCCAGAGTATTACAAGAAAACCACCTGCTCATTAGACACACTGGGAAAGAAAGGGAAAGATAAGAAAATGTTTTCTCCAACACAATTCAGTGAATTTGTTTACTCTAAAGATGATCCTGGATGTGTAACTGCCAGTGTGTTCATTGGTAGTCAAATGAGCAAACACAGATTCTGTATGACAAAAACAGGTACTGGACGCATAGTAATGCCTACACAAAAGGCATACAATGGGAAAATTCCCATTAATACGAAAAAACTTGGAGACGTATCGAAAGTGAGGCAATACATTCCATTGGAACACTCTTTCTTTTACGAAGAGATCCTGAACTGGCCACTTGTGACAAGGAATCTACAGAAGACGTGGCTTCCAACATCCAACAATACACTCTGTAAAAAGTGAAACAAATGATTTTGTGTAGTAATTTGTTGTATTTTTAATTTGTGTATATATTATTGTGCTCTCTTATATGCAGTTTTTGAGTATTAGTTTAAAAGTACAGTTTTAATTTAAAAGTGTAATATAAAATCACGTATTGGTACATTTCTATAGTAGGATTAATGATTAAAATGCAAAAATAATTATTTAAATGGTGACAGTAATGTAGTAATTACACACAAAAGCATTGTTATCATTGTAATTATTACCATTTAGTTTGTTTTCAAATATTACATTAGCCCAAATTTGCAAATTATTATTTTTTCCTTTATATTTAACAATTCCTTGCAGAAAGGGGGTAAGTCATGGTTCGATAAAACAATTTTAAACAAAAGTGTTTGAGATGTCAGATGTCTAACATGATGTATTATACTTCACTACTCTTAAACAAGGTAAGAAAAAATATTTATGGGGATTGCTCCGTTATTGGAAGAGGAAAACAGTTTTTATTGATTATCTCAAAAGTAAGATTTTATGACTTATCCCCTTTCTGCAATGACCGATTCATATGTATAAACAATCAAGTAGCCTGTTTGAAACATCATCTCTACCTTTCAGTGTATAATAACCCGTTTCCCAATCTTTATTTAATTACTAGCCCTTTTTAAAAGGCTAGGAATTTACTTTTCATATGTTTGAGATCAATTGTGCAATCCCAAGTAAAAAGATATTAACATTATGTTTTATGTTTCTTAGAAATGTAAATTTGTTTGAGAATTGTTTTTTTTTTCTATTTATATAATCATAGGTAATATCATATAATAGAACCAGAATATTTTGATAATTAAGATACTGTTCTGTTTTGTCTTTTTGTCTCATTTAAACATTTATAATGCTATTTATTTCAAATGCACAGGACATGTAGAAAACGTACGATTACTTTCTAACTCAGAGCCGGGCTAATGGAACAAATAAGATCAGTGAGCGGTATAAACGCTAGTGAGTGACAGCTGAGAGCGTAGTGTTGGATCTGTCACGTGGTCAGACGTGAATTCTTATTTTTACTGCAGTTCGATAACACTTTCAGATTGAACATGAAGAGATCCATTGTATCAAACATTGAAAAAACTTTTTGAAATTAAAATATTGCAAAGATTTCGAAAATCAACAAAATAAATATTCCAAATATTATTTTCTTAATTATTTTGAAAATGATTGATTTAAATTGATGAGAGAATACATATTTCTTCCATCAGAAATTGGAAATCCTTTAGTGATTGATTGTAAATATTTAGACATTTACAAGCATACAGGTTGTTACTTACATATATTTACGATTTGTCCTATATTCTTAGAATAGGTCATATTTGTTCAAATTAAAATAAAATTGATAATAGAATAAATATTTCTTCAAAACTATAAATTGAAAATTCTTTTTGTGATTTTATTGTAAATATTTAGATATTTAGAATTATATAGATTGTTATACGTGTTTACGATTTAGCAGATATTTAGGTGTATATTTGTACCATATTCTTAGGATAGATCAGACCTCTTCAAATTAAAAAAAAAGATGAGAGAATAAATAACATTTGTTCCACTAGAAATTAGAAATTACTTCTGTGAGTTTATGGTAAATATTTAGATATTTAGAAGTATATAGATTGATGTACGTGTTTACGATTTAAATATTTAGGTGTATATTTGTCTCATATTCTTAGGATAGGTAAAACTTGTTCAAATTTTAAAAAGTGATGAGGGAATAAATATTTCTTCTACTAGAAATTGGGAATTCCTTTTATTATTTTATTGTAAATATTTGTCTCATATTCTTAGGATAGGACAAACCTGTTCAATTAAAAAAAATCTTTAAGTTTTGTCCACGCGTGGTTGTTTCATGAATTGATAGCAGTATTTCTTATCAATTTGAGAATTATTGCTTTAAAAATGATGGGATAATAACGATTAATATCCTGTCAAACACTAGAAATGAGACATTTTTACTAATACGTTTGCAGATGATAGATGAGATGAGGAGGTTGGAGAGTTCTGATAAGAGGAAAAACCTCTGCGCCGCATGCTTTCGTCCACAAAAATTCCATCTCAACCAGACGGGGGATCGAATACTCCCCACAAAGACGGAAGACCAACGCGCTAGCAATGATGCAGAGAACAGCGTATTATGCAGTGGCGGTTCCCCCATGGAACAGAGGGAACAGGCTGTTCCCTTCCTCCCTGCCCCTTAACTGAGATTGTGAGATATACTTCATTCTAAAGGATAGGCCTACTTGCAGCTTTCGAAAAGCGAAAACAACCATCGTTAGCAGGTTTATTGCAGTGAAGTGAAAACGACTCGAGCCCTTCTCGCCTGCTGTGCGTGGGAGTCGCAAGCAATGTTTTCTACGAAGCAGGCTCGAGCGGACACGAACTTACCCGAGTATCGCTGGAAGCTGTAGAGTTACCTCTTCCCTCGCGGAGTACTAAGAAGTGTGGAATATACTGTTTCATCAAGCTAGTTTATTTATATAGTGATAATTCGGAAAACAATTAAGTTCGAAGAGTTTTTATTTATATAGTGATAATTCGGAAAACAATTAAGTTCGAAGAGTTTTTCGTCTGACATGATATAGTGTGTGAAATCATACAATAAGTCTTAAAAAATCCGTACGATTTACGCATTCACGGCCTGAGGGAAATCTGACGAAATAATGGCAATGGAACAGGTGACTCCTGCCTGTTCCAACTTCAACTAGACCAAGCGCGAGCGCCCTGATGCGAACCAAGACAGCGAGTGTTGTGTTATCGATCAACTGAAGTCGAGAGCGTTTAGTTCGACCAATTTTGTTGAGAAAAGCGCGGTTATTTTGAATGGCAAACCTACTCGTCTCCTTACAGAATTTAAAACTAAAACAAAGTCTTATACAAGACATTAATTTTCAAAGTAGTTACTATAATTCTGTGAAATGATTAACTGGGTGCTCGTCAAGCGGTAAATTGTAGGTTTAATTTAGGTTTATTTATTTTTATATAACGGTATTATATGTTTAGGCCTAATAATAACAATACTATTATATGATTAATTTGTTTTATATTAACATATTCTTTTTCTGATTAAGTTGTAAATGAAGTAAAAAAAACGGAATTGGTAATGTTGCTAAATCATAATACATACTATTATTATTGTTAATATTATGCTTATTATTATTATTATTATTATTATTATTATTATTATTATTATTATTATTATTATTATTATTTCTGACCTTTCCCCATCGAGAAATAGCACCGCACGCCACTGGTATTATGACCATACTTTTAAAGTTAATTACTGTATCTATTTATTCCACAGCAAGCAGAGTTTGGGGGCCCAGCCTGGAAGTGGCGTGATGAACGACAGCAATACTACTTACACCGGTTTGACCCCAAGCAACCCGATCTGAACTACAGCAACCCTGCAGTTGTAGAGGAGATGAAGGTAGGAAAGACATATCTATACTAATAATAAATCTGTAGCCAAAATTTTTCTGGTAATTTTCGATTTTTCAAAAATAATTGGTCCTAACATATATAATTAAGCGCCATGAAACCGAAAATCGCTTTTTTGAAATTTTTGTTTGTATGTCTGTGTCTGTCTGTCTGTCTGGATGTTTGTTACCTTTTCACGCGATAATGGCTGAACCGATTTATATGAAAATTATAAAATAAATTAAGTTCGTTGTAACTTAGAATTTAGGCGATATGGCATTCAAAATATTTTATTTAAAAGAGGGGTTTTAAGGGGACTTGAATTAGATAAATCGAAATATCTCCGTTATTATTAATTTTCATGAAAAATATTACATAACAAACGTTTATTTAAAAATAATTTCCGATAAGTTTTATCCCAGGCAAAATTTTGATAGGACTGATATTTAATGAGATAAATGAGTTTCAAAATTGCAGTAACAACGCCATCTAAGGCGGTGTAATGAAATAAAAAACAAATGACTTCGTCTATAAGGGGCCTTGGACAACAATCGAAAGCTATGAAACATATGGTAGCCTACAGAGAATGTTTCTGTGTTTGTATGAAGTAACATCGGAAGCTAAATTAACCGATTTGTATAATTAATTATTAATTCACCATTGGAAAGTGTAGTTTCTCTAGATGGACATAATGCTATAATGTTATTACAGTAACTTCTGAGTGAATCGAGGACAGGTAAGATTAAAATAGCTTCTTATGCACAGAAAACTTGATAGGCATTCGTTTCTTGTATTTCCTAAAATAATTTTTATGACCAAATGAGTGGTCTCTGGATCAAATTGATCGCATTTTAATTTTTTTAATACAATTTAAATTAAGTAACATAATAAAAGATTTATCCTTCTATCAAACACGAATGTTCCCTGGATCAAATGTCCTATTTTAATTACGTAATTACTTTATATTTATTTCTAAAGGGTGCAACGGAGCGCACGGGTACGGCTAGTACTAAATATATCATTATGGTTTGCTATTGTCCAGCAGCAGAAACGTTATGTTGTTTTTGAACCAAATATCGCAGGTTTCATTCCCGTTGATTGCGATACACTTTTTGGATTACAAAAATGCAGTACACTGCTCCGTCTATATAGCAGAAGCCAATGTCTACCCAGCGAACAGGGATTATAAAGAATGGACACTGAGCGAATTTGCGTGTATTTTGTTTCTCTGTGTGCCAGCGGTTAATTCTACTTTCAAGCGCTAGAGGTTAGTGTAATCGAGCATAGGCTAAGATAATAATTGAGATTTTTTTTTTCAGAAATGTATATTTATTTAAGTACCAGGTCGCAAAATGGACCCAGGCCTTTTACAAGATGTATGTAACCTAGTACATGTATCAATATAAAAATACAATTTACGTTCAAACACTTTCACCAAGAGTGAAGTAATAATTGAGAATAGAGTTGAGACACAGGATTCAAACATCGCCTACCTTATTGCATAATCCAGTAACGCTTTGCTTCAAATAAATTCAAGTTAACAGTTTTTCCTTATTTCTCAGTGACGAACTAGTTGTAATAATATTTATTTTATATTTCAGATATAATAAATTATATTATAAAATAATATAATACATTATAAAATTAAGTATCAATTCGTTTAATATTTGTATATAATATAATATAAGTATATGGTTTTACTTCTCGTAAGAGTTTTGTTTTTCCATTTTCAGTGCTATCAAATCATTACATATTTTAATTATTGTTGGGGTCAACGTCTCAACTCTCATTATAAAGTTAATGACTGAATTATTATTTTATGGATCCAATTTATTTTATTTGAGTACATAATGTACCTAGATGTATTAATTATATGTGCTATATTTCCGCTGTGTCGACTGTGTGATGTCAGCGCCAACTCTAGGGAGAAAGAAGAATCTCACGCTTTAGCTGGCTTGAAGGTCATTGAAATAAGTCTGACTACATCAAAGGTACCGACGCGGAGTGTCCATTCTTTATAATCCCTATTCGCTGGTCTACCTACTTAGATATAACACGTGGAGAAAGTCCCCTGCAATCGGCAAGCATAATGTTGAGGTATAGCATGAAAGTCAACGAATATGATGGAGAGTAACAAATCGATTATACAGGAATGGATATTTAAGAGTTGTTAATTCATTATAAAAAGTGAATTTGATATAACGTCCATATAAATTAATTTTATTTCTTAGAATATATCCATCTATAGGATAAAATGCAATAATAAATAGACAGATAGACAAGACTAGGCAGACGGAAGGACAGACGGACAGACGGACAGACGGACAGACGGACAGACAGACAGACAGACAGACGGACGGACGGACAGACAGACAGACAGACAGACAGACAGACAGACAGACAGACAGACAGACAGACAGACAGACAGACAGACAGATAGAGATGACATAAAATAAGTAATAAATATATAAATATTACCCTTAAACTCCCCAACGTCGTTTTCAATGTGTTGAATATTTTTTACTTTGTCATTACTACTCAGACGTGAACGTGTTTGTGACATGATGCCTTACCGGTATGCGGGGGCTTGGATTCTCGTTACAACAGACCACGTTGTACTGTTTTCTGTTTTTTTAGACTCAAAACGCATTCTACTATATCGACAGAGCAGTGTATACGATTTCTCTCTTTTGAGGAAAGCAATGCTTAGGAACCTACGTCACACTAAGTTCATGAAAAATGAAAGAAGCATGCAGCATTCCAAAGACTAATTGCCAAAGAACAATTCGTAACTATATTCCTGTCATCCACTTCCTACTTTCGAGTGCAGATTATTCTGCCGACCCAATCCCATTTATTCTGGTACGGAGATGTGAGAATTCTCCTGTTTTCCATCAGGCTCGCTACTATGGGAGTAGTAAATTAATTCAGCCTTATACACAACCCACCTCAGAAATAAAATTAAACTCAGAGCTGCTCAATTCCAAGGAGGACTTGTTTTATTATTCCTGAAAACACTTGAAACCAGCCAACTACAAGCTCTACAGGGGAAAGATATCTGTAAGAATATGATCTCACTATTAGATTAAATGATAAGTCTTTAGTTCATATATAGTATTCAGTCTAACTTGAAAATAATACATAAAATACAAAAAAATCTAATTTAATAACATCGTTCATTTCTATGTTTGCTTCCCCATACGTGTCTACTTAATACAACCCGATAATACATTCAGATATCTCGTAGCAACCAGCGTATCTCAGCCAACAGAGGCGTTTGCAGTAGTGCGTGGGTTCGAGTCTCGCTTGGGCTGATTACGTGTTTGGTTTCTTCCGAGGTTTTCCCCAACTGTAAGGAAAACTTAAGGAAATCTATCGCGAATCCTTGGTCTCATCTCGTCAAATACAATCACCAATTCCATCCACGCTAAATAAGCTAGCAGTTGATACAGCGTCGTTAAACAACGGACTAAAAATGATATTTCGTAGGATTCACATCGCGAACTATTGCCAAAATCTCTGTTTTTCGTCATAAACTGTTTCACATAATAGCCTATATTGTGTGCAGGACGTTCTTCGGTTCTGGATGGACAGGGGTGTCGACGGATTTCGAGTAGATGCAGTTCCATGGCTGTTTGAAGGCCCCATAGATGTACCTGATTCAGAGACCGTGGCGCCTCAGAACCTCCCCGAAACTTACGACATGGTAGTGCAGTGGCGGAAAGTCCTGGACGAGAAGAGTGCCGAGCTGGGGAAGACAGAGTGAGTATCACATGCCGAAGGCAATATCTATTTATTTGTCACCTTGAGTCATTTTTTATTTTATAAACATGAAACATGTGCAAATCTGGCTTTCAGGTAAAGCTCCCTGTGAAGATCACTTGAATAATTTCAAGGGAAAAATTTTTCCAAGGTCAGGTATCTAACCCGGGACCTTTGTATGAGCGCGCCAGTGCTCTACCGACTGAGCTACTCAGGAACTGTATCCAACACCTGCTCAATTTTTCCCTTTATATCTACATACCTCAAGTGGGTTGACAAGACGTCAAAGCCCAACACTGAGTGCACACAAACTCTATGTGACTTGAATTGTGATTTTCTGTTAACGACAGTGAGCCGGTGTCGGATACAGTTCACGAGTAACTCAGTCGGTAGAGCGTTGGCGCGCTCAGCCAAAGTTACCAGGTTTGATACCTGGCCCCGGAACAATTTTTTCCCTTGAAATTATTAAACAAGTGCATTAACTGTATTTGAAGAATTTGTCATTCTTGGTTTTGTCAATTTATAGAATAGATTTGCAAGTGACTAAGTGCATTCTATGGTAACTTGTTCTACACGTGTTCTTCTCAAATTTGTTTCAATATATAAATCTACAATTTTGTGCATACTTTATGTTCGTCTTGACTTCCGGCTGCAAGAATTCATACTCAGACGCGGTGAAGACTATATCTTCTTCATAACCTCCAAAAAAAGATGCAATATTGATCAAGAAAGACATTCGGTCTTTCTCATCTCTATGAACCTGACTCACAGAACTGCACTGTGATATTGAAAATTTTGTGTGCTCTGATTTCAATCACTGTGCATCTCTTTCATGGAGTAGACTAACTGTTCCTCACTGCCTAATTTGAAATGGAGCGATCACGATCTGATGACAGTATCTTTATTGAAATCTCCCGCCAAATCGTATGAGTAGACTGTAAGTGTAAAAACTCACCGTGCTGTCGTTAGCCTATCAACTACACGTTGCACGCCAAAAGCAGGTAAAGGTCTTCCTAGTCTTGGCTTTCCTCCGGATCGGTAATTCAAAATGTGTACAGAGATTCTATTGTCCATTTTCACTATATATACAGAATGAACCGTAAGTAATGTCAAAAGTCATTAATTTCGGGGGATCATTCTTTTAGGTATTTCAAACAGAAGAAGTGAAATACAAATTTGCTTGTTTTTGCATCCTTTCCGAGATAAAAATTTTATTGCTTTATATGAAACATTTCATAGCGTTTTTTTTTTTTCGGGAAAGTTTTGATTTAATCAGCCAATTTAAAAGAACAGTGTATTATGATAATAAATGGTTGAAAGAATTTTAGTTTTGTGCTTTAAATATGCAGAAATTTTAACCGAATGAAACATTGAAACATTGTAAAATTCCTTAGCTGAACGAAACGTTACATTTGTTTGCATCGAAGTTCTGCATATTTAAAAGGCAAAACTTAAATTATTTCAATCATTATTTACATACTATATTGCTGTCTTAAATTGACTAAGCATATTGGGAATTAAATTAATTGCTTTCCCAAAACACGCTATGAGATATGTTTTTATATAAAACAATTTTTAAGTAGTATTACTCCATAGAGCTCGCACCCATTCTTCCATCTAGCAGTCATTACCAAAAGTTCAGTTTCGACAGTGGAGATCCTAGCGACGGTTCTCTTTTATATTTTGCCATTTTATAACATGGGAATGGCCAAACTGATATAGCCCTATATAATTACGAGCAGGGCTTGCACGTAGCGATCAAGCTGGCGAGTGACTGAAGATAACGATGTCAAATGACAACATGAGCAAACACGTTCGTTCAGAGCTCTTTCGGATGTAATAGCAGAGTTCAATTTTGATATGACTGAAAAACGGTCAACAAATAACCGCAACTCTCTCTACGACAAAAGAAAATATCTACCTATTTATTGCGGATATAATGTATATAATTACTTCGTCCATTCCTATTCCCATGTCCAAAGATCCAAAATTAGAGTCTTTCATTGTAATTTAGCTCAGTGAAATTGACTGAAGTGCAGTTCACTGCGAAGAGTGTTAAACTTGACTGAAGATGAGAGAGTGGATATCAGGGTTGCCAGATAAATGAAACGCAATCGCCGTACCAACTTATGAAAAAGTCTTACTTTAGCATCATTTTACTATTTTATAATAGATAGTGCGCACAAATATATTTCACATAACACCCATAAAAAGTGATTCATAGGCCTATAAATTTATATTCATTCATTCATACTGTTCTGTCCAAGGGCAGATCTTTCACTGCAAACCCAGCATTCTCCAGTCTTTCCTATTCCAGCATCCATTTCTTCATCCAATCAAGAATTTAGTAATTATAGTTGATATCCACAATGGCATTTAGCATTCAAATTATCATTTTCTTCACCAACACTGTCATTTTCGGTAAAGCATGCACGATGACGCTTGATCGGAAACAACAGTCAGCAGAAACTTCATCTTTGGTCGGCGCAACGGCAGATATTTAATATCAATCAGTGTGACAGCTGATGATTACATCAAATTAATCCACCTGCAGTCGACTCAAATCCCACACCGCAAAAAGGTTAGGGCGTCTAGATTTCTTAATCCTAGCGCGGTAATATTTTATTCATAAAAAAATACTTCCATTGCTGAACATACAATGAAGTTAGCAGATCTCTGAACTCGTGTTACTTTGATATAACAGCACCGTACATGAAACCTGGAGCTCAGGATGACAAATTTATGATCTGCATGGCAAGTGTAGTCACCATATTGATATTCAAAGCATCTTTTATCCCTTTAACGTATATATATATATATATATATATATATTTATTTATTTATTTATTTATTCACACTGCAGTGGGTATATACCCGGTGGCAGTGGTAACAAATTACACTCAATAATGACAATAATAAACTTATTAATTAAAAATACAATTAATAATAATACTAATAATTAATACTAACAATAATTAATAATAATAATAATAATAATAATAATAATAATAATAATAACAACAACAACAGGGAATATACTAAATTAAATGAAACGATCAATTAAAATAACATTTGAAATAAATCTAATTGGTATCTTAAAACTAAGATCGAACTAAAACCCACGAGTATGATATGTTCATATATGCACAAGTACCTTTCAAATTACATTCATTTCGCTGTCAACTCACTCACTGAACTGGAACTACGACACATTTCACTGATTCTATCCTGATTTCACTAACACTTCAAAAACATTTCACTGTTCAAATACTATGCACTGCCACTATAAACTATAAAGCTTCACTGACAGGAACACGTTTCACTTACACAGCACACTTCACTGACACGACATACTTCTTCACTGATACAACACACTTCACTGACACAACATAATTCTTCACTGATACAACACTTCAATAACAACATATCATTTACACCCTTTAAATACTGTGTATAATTACCGTCTATTAGTAAGGTCCTTAAGCCTATTTTTAAATACATTTTTGGTTGTTGGTAAAGCCTTTAGTAAGTCTGCAGGTAAAGCATATATATATATATATATATATATATATATATATATATATATACGTGTGTGTGTGTGTGTGATCAGGGACATACTCAATGAAGAAAAGTTGTCTAGAAAAGGGGCAAATTAACTGTTATTTTTTAAATTATAGTCCGACATTGTGAGTTTTCAAAATAATTTTGTCCCTTCAGTAAAATAGTCGTACAAAATTGCGTACGACTTAGAGTTCGGTCGTACCTCGTACAATTAGTCAAAATAGTCGTACGTATGGCAACCCTGGTGGATATGGAAGGCTGAGAAAGAAAGTATTGCTGGAAAAGATACAGTGAACACTATAATTCTGTACTGTTTCAAGCTCACGAGACTATGGAGCCATGTCCTTCAATGGTGAAGCACAATCGCGGAAGATGTTGCTACTGTTCGAGCTGAAAACATTGCTTCCGAATTCTCTGTGAAAGAGAATGAGAACTTGACTTCCTCTCTAGACTCGAATTACACAATATGTGTTGTTCTGTATAGTATAAAAATATATAATTATATATTTAAGTACAGAAATAAATCAAACTCTTCAAACTAGTTAATGTTTTCTTAGAAGTTGTTATGTATAGGAGCTAATGCTGCGCTTATCTGTAGCCAATAGCAGCATTCCCCTCCACCTGCAGCTTAAACGTAATACCGTGTTGTCCCTGCACGTCACCACCATAACACGGTTCAACTTCTCAGCCCCCTACAGTAGTTCTTGAGGCAAATTTGATCTACAAGAATTCAAATATAAAATGAAGTCAATTGTTAATAATATGCTAATTAAATTTACAATGCATTACTTTTCGTACATTATGTAAGGGAGGTTGGTTCACAGTATTCGTATTTATATTAAAAATTCTAATTTGTCACAGATCACCGTTCTTTCTTGCAGAATGTTTATGCTGGAAGTTTACGGCAACACCGAACAAGTAATGGGTTATTACGGCACACCAGAGGCTCCAGGAGCACATTTTCCGTTCAACTTTAGATTTATAACTGATCTCAACAATGGATCAAGTGCTTATGACTTCAGCAGCGTCATTTACGATTACTTGAGCCACATGGTCGACGGCCGCACACCGAACTGGGTGGTAAGTTGAATTGTTACAATTTCATGTCCTTAAACAGGCGTGGTGGTAAATACCAGGATCCATCAGAAATAAAATCAAAAGTTATTAATTCCGTCTACATGATGCAGGTTCTCGTCAACTGCCGTCAAGGATTGGGCTTTTTGGCCCGATATACCCACTCTTGCGAGGAATTGTGTTATGATTAGAGAGTAACGAATAGCGGAAATATCTGATCATGTGTTTCCGTCTGCCATTAAGACAGCGCAGGACAAACAAAAATACAAGAAGACACACACATCAGCCCCAATACAAGCAAGTAAATATCCACATCTTTGCTGGCATCTAAAACCAAATGTCGGCCTGGGTAGCGTAGTCGGTATAGCGCTGGCCTTCTGTGCTCGAGGTTGTGGATTCGATCCCGGCCCAGGTCGATGGCATTTAAGTGTCTTCAATGCAACAGGCTCATGTCAGTAGATTTACTGTGATCTTATTTTTCTACTTATTTTTTGGACGTTTTCATTTGTGCTTTTGCATTTGTATTTGCAATTTTATTTCTATTTCTTATTTACTTCTTCTCTCTGCATTTGACTTTTGTATACCTATGCCTATTTGTTTTCTGGTCGTGTGGTAGAGAAGGCCTGATGGCCTTAACTCCGTCAGATTAAGGGGAAATCTCTTTTCTCATATTATTTTAATAGAGCCTCAATTTCCCTAACATAGTTTCATATAAATGTAAGAAGCCTTTTAAATACATTTTCACTTTTGCCCTTCATGGTAAAATCACAGATATAAAAAATGCAGTATTATAAAAAAAATTATAGGATCTGCTCTCAAGAGTATTACAGAATCACAAATCTTGCCTTAAATGAAAGCTAAAAGACTGCTGATAAATTATGTTTGATGATTTTTAGAAATTTTTATTTTACATTTTTTATGAACAGAAAGAAAAATTGCACGTCTAATTTTAACTTATTCTTTAATTTGCAATTTGACCATTTTCTCTTACAGAACTGTTCATGTATAATGTGAGAATATGCCCTGAAAATTTTATTCAATGATCTCCATTATTGTCTGAGATATTACATATTAAATGTTAAAAAAATGTAAAATAAACAAACTCAGGATATTCAACGGAGAAGTTTGAACACAGAAGAAAGGGACTGGAACGCAGCGGCTATTTAAAAATGGCGTGAAAGCTATTATTTCCTTCCTAACGACCTTGAAATTTCGCTCAAATGAAGTATTTTTAGGCTAAAAATGAAAAGAAATGTTATTTTTGACACATGATTGGTCATTCCTGTAGGTGTTTTCCCTTAAATAAATAAAAGGTACATAAAAAGTGAGAACATTGCTATGATTGCGCATAACGGCCATAGAGGAATTAAAATAATGGACTTAGATAAATAAACACAATTTGTTACAATATTTAAGTATATCTGACGAAAAGAAGGAAAAAATAATAATAGGATTTAATCCTGTAATAATAATGCACTCGTATGAGGGCAAGTAAAGAATTGCTTTTGAGCCACAAATAATATTATTAAAAATTAACTGAATACTATACGTAAGCACATGGGAATATCCAATAAATATAATTATTTTTGTTTATCTATCTGTGTCTCAATAATTCAAACCTCGTATTAATTTCCTATGGTTACGTATGCATTATGCACGCGTCTGTTTCACGTCCATGCCAAAACACAAATGAATATTATATTTTTAATATATTACAACCCCCGACCAACGGATTATACCAACTTGTCCAAGCAGGTTCACATTGTTGAGTTTATCGGATATGACGCAAGCATTTCCATAGTAACCAAAGTAGAACGACGTCAGTGCAGTTTTCATTCCACAACATCTTGTCATCTTTTTCTATTAGTGTAGCTCGAACATAGCCGTTACACGCCAGAACGTGTCTTAGCAAGAGTTCTCGGGATTAATGTGAGCTGCTAGTCTGAGGGCCACCTGTTTAACTTTGTAACGATCCGATTGAGAGGACTTGGGAAAATCTGGATGATAAGACCAAAAGTTTCATGCAACGACTTTAGGGAGGGAGAGGAGAAGATCTTCAACTTTCACCAAGAGTAGATACATCGACGACCGCCACATTCCCTGCCGTCCCACCACAAGCGGAAAGGAGAACAGCGCAACCAAGTTTGCCATTTACGTTTGAAGTCTGTGACATGGGTTAGAGCAGTGTTTCTCAAACTTTTTTGAAGTGGAGACCACTTTTTAAGTCAGAACAGTTCCGCGGACCACCTTACTCTTATTCCCTTCGAAAGCAAATTTATCATTTTCGTAGCATATTTTAATACCAGTATACTTATATTTTAAAATTGAATTAAGATTGGGCACTTTGGTCCTCTGTTATGAATTCGGGTGGTTCCTACCTGGGTTACAGCGCGGCACCAGATGTGCAGGGAAAAGATGTCGAGAAACACCACGTTCATAGTGTTTTAAATCCCTCTTTTGTTGCTGAGAGAAGAGTGAGAAGTCGATAGACGGGTAGGATAATAAATTTCATAAAATGTCTGTACCGGGAGAAAAAGTGAAAGACGATTGCCATGTGTCATTTCCAAACTCTGAGATTTTCAGCTACATTGTGATATGCAATTCATTCGAATTTTATTTTTTTCTTCTGTCTTTTTTGAAGGACCACAAGGGCAGATCTCGAGGACCACAAGTGGTCCTCGGACCATAGTTTGAGAAACTCTGGGTTAGAGTATAAAAAAGAGTCTCCCTGAGATCATGGCTAATACCAGTGATTGATCCTTTACCGAAAAATATAAACGCCACAATTTGGAAACTCAAAACATTTATGGAAAGCAATACCAACAATACTAACCAATTACGCTTCGGTACAAAAGAAAATGAACTTAGATGCGTGCCATTTAACTTTTTTTTTATTTAAGTAGGTTATTTTACGACGCTTTATCAACATCTAGGTTATTTAGCGTCTGAATGAGATGAAGGTGATAATGCCGGTGAAATGAGTCCGGGGTCCGACACCGAAAGTTACCCAGCACTTGCTCAAATTGGGTTGAGGGGAAAACCCCGGAAAAAACCTCAACCAGGTAACTTGTCCCGAGCGGAATTCGAACCCGGGCCACCTGGTTTCGCGGCCAGACGCGCTAACCGTTATTCCACACGTGTGGACGCCATTTAACGTACTATTATAGTTCCATTAGCAATTTAACTGTGTATTTCGAGCGAGCTAACTTGCCATGCTATAGTCACAGAAATTCTATAAATCTATCCCTAAATCTATCCCTAAATAAGTTATAACCGACATAACAGTTCAATATTGTTACACTTTTCTCTCAGATTAGATCTGGGTAATCTTGCAGCGTAGTCTGAAACATGGAAATGTACTTGGGAATACGTTTCTTCGTTAGATATCTGGCCGTCAACAAGTAATTGGTTATTTACGTAAAATAATAATAATAATAATAATAATAATAATAATAATAATAATAATAATAAACAATGAAATAACCTAATTTTTTGTAAATGTAGCATTTCCGTATAAGTGAATGGCGACGACACGTTGTAAATTACATTCAAATTCCAATTTTATTTGCTAGCTATTTAAACTTGAAATACAAAGATATTTTTTCAAAGGTAACTTACTCCAAATTCTGTTAACTTGGATTAAAGTTTGCTTTCTGTTTTCGGAAGTTGGCTGATAAAACATTAATTAAGAAAGTTACAGAACCAAAATCATACCTACAATAAATTTAGAAAACGCTTTACTGAACAATTTTAGTTAATGGAAGTTTTTGCAATTCAATAATTATAATACAACTTACTTACAAATGGCTTTTAAGGAACCCGAAGGTTCATTGCCGCCCTCACATAAGCCCGCCATCGGTCCCTATCCTGTGCAAGATTAATCCACTCTCTATCATCATATCCCACCTCCCTCAAATCCATTTTAATATTATCCTCCCATCTACGTCTCGGCCTCCCAAAAGGTTTTTTCCCTCTGGCCTTCCAACTAACTCTCTATATGCATTTCTGGATTCGCCCATACGTGCTACATGCCCTGCCCGTCTCAAATGTCTGGATTTAATGTTCCTAATTATCTCAGATGAAGAATACAATGCGTGCAGTTCTGTGTTGTGTAACTTATTGTAGGGATTCGTAACAAGCTGTTTTTTTTTTTACGGTGATGGGTTGTTAACCCTTCGCCCAACCCCCAAGCTGGAGGACCACTATAATAGAAATAATAATAATAATAATAATAATAATAATAATAATAATAATAATAACTATAATTTTTTATTTATATACAGATTTGTCATGTTTACACATCTTTCTATGCCTAAAGTCTTATTCTTGTTCTACACTCTTCTCTATCTATCCAATCCATGTCGTTCAGTCTACAATCTCTCATCTCTGTTCTGATCTCTTGTAACCATGAATTTCGAGGTCTTCCTTTCCTTCTTCTTCTTCCAGGCGGACACCATCGTAAGTAACAACAAGATCGAACACATGAGACGATGAAATAATTATAGTAATCAAGGAACCGTGGAGTAATGAAAATTGCAGCCGATACAAAATAATTTGAAGAAACGTGCCCATTATCAGTTCGGACAACGAAATCTCCCTCAGCCCAGGTTGCTCAAAGACATTTTAGCACCGATTTTAAACATCTTGATTACACAACTTTTAACACTATATCACTTCGGAATATGTATTATATGTCTCTCTTGTGTTAAATTCTATCGTACTGGTGAACATGTTTCGGTCTGTTATTGACCTTCTTCAGAACTGGCTGTTGCTGATCTTGGCGCCTTTTGTTTTATTTCCTGTGATGGTGTGTTTATGTAGTGTAATATGGAGTCAAAGAGTGTGTGTGTTCTGAAATGGAGTTGTGTATTGAAAATTCCATTTGAATGTGTTTTTGTGTCTGTTTATTTCGTATTGTTCTAGTGTGTTTAGTTTCTGGATTTTTGGTTAGATGTGTAGAATTTCCATGTCTGTGTTGATGTCTCTGTAGGTGTGGTTAGCGTTTGTGATGTGTTCTGCATATGTGAAGTGGTTTGTAATTTCAAACTCAACTGTAACACCAGCAACAACTTCTACATAGGACAGACATGTAGATCATTTCAAACACGTTACAAAGAACACATCACAGCCATAATAAAATTACAAAACACTTCCACATATGCAGAACACGTCACAAATACTAACCACACCTACAGAGACATCAACACAGACATGGAAATTTTACACATCCAACCAAAAAGCCAGAAACTAAACACACTAGAACAATACGAAATATACAGACACACAAAACACATCCAAATGAAATTATGAACACACAACTCAATTTCAAAACTCACACACTCTTTCACTCCACATTACACTACACAAACACACCCCCACAGAAAATAAAACAAAAGGCGCCAAGACCAGCAATAGCCAGTTCTGAAGAAGGTCAATAACAGACCGAAACATGTTAACCAGGTATGATAGAATTTAACACGAGTAAGACATATAATACATATTCCGATTTTATTTGAAGAATAATGGTGTGTGATGTTTGTTTTGCAGCTCGGAAACCATGACCAACACCGAGTAGCCTCGCGTTACGGCCCGGAGCTTGTCGATGGAATGAACTTCTTGGGACAGCTTCTGCCAGGCATCGGGGTCACGTACGACGGCGAAGAGATCGGTATGGAGAATACGTACATCACCTGGGACCAGTGCAGGGATCCACAGGGCATTAATGCTGGACCCGAGCACTACCTGGAGCGAACTCGTGACCTCGAGAGGACCCCGTTCCAGTGGGACGACACCACGAGCGCAGGTCAGAGTTCATACTCAAGTTCAAACTGGGTAGAAACTGAGGAGTTGACCGCAACAGTTAAAACACGAGAATTGAACGCTGTGCAGCTGTTATGACCAGTGTTGCCAACACATAAATTGTATTTCCGTCAGTATAACACCTGCAAATCCGTCAGAATCCGTCAAAATTAAAATATACCAAGTAAATAAATTCATAAATAAATAAATACAAAGTAAATTTTAACACAATTTACTTATCAATCCTGATTATTGAGTGTAATTAGTTACCACTGCCACCGGGTATATACCCATTGCAGTGTGAATAAATACATACACATACATACATACATACATACATACATACATACATACATACATACATACATACATACATACATACAAAATAATAATTCGTCAAAATCTAACTTGATTACGACGAAATCTGAAACAGCGGATTCTTAAACATAGTACGGAACAGGCAGGGCTATTCAAATAAAAAGTAAAATCTTCCAAAAATTAAAAAATTAAAAATGACAGCAGCTAAAAATGTCAAAAGACGATGTTAATCGTAATTTCCGCCAGAAAATCCGTCACCCGTCAAAATCATTTTTTTTCCGTCCTCTACGTTGAAATTCCGTCAGTTTTGACGAAATTTCCGTCCAGTTGGCAACACTGGTTATGACCGCGTTAGTTGACGAGAAGTCGCCCATTCACATCGTCCTAATAGAGAGGAAACCGAGGCCGCAGAAGTCTGACTTAACTTAAAACCGATAAGAAAAGAACATAATTGAACAGAAAAACGGACCGCGTCATTTCATAAGATGTCATGTCACTGAATGGCGTAAGAACTTACAAAATATCAAATATCCAAGACAGAAAAATGTAAGCCTACAGCAGTGGTGTCACAAAATCAGCACGGCAACTTGCGATTTTGAAGTTGCTGGAATACCGCATGCTCCTCTGTAAAGGTACGGTCACACGTCGCTACTTTTGCTGCGCAACTTTTGTACTGCAGCTGCAAAAGTTGCGTGTCGTGTTCACACGTAAGCCAAAAGTAGCGCGGTGCACGCTATTTTTCGTGCTGCGCAACCCGAGTGCAGCAAAAGTTGCAACTGGAGGTTGCGAGCCTGTTCACACACAAGGCGCTACTTTTGCAGCCGCAGTCATGCTACAGTTTTCCATCTCCGTGTTGACTTCTCAATATACATTTTGTGGTTATGTTCGCATTATTAAGAAACTCATGCGAAAGCTTACTTATCTATTATTTGCTTTTCTGTCCTAACTAGTATTCAGAAATTGGCATTATTTTTACTATAAAGCTTTTAAAAACGCCTATATACTTAAATGATAACCAACAGCATATTCACGTAGGAATCAATGTTGGTAACCCTCCTGTTTGAAACTACGCTACGGAAAATTAAACGAATTATATCGTCAGCAAATATGCTCAGACTGTGTTGTGCACTTAATAACTGTTAAAAATAATTTATTTTCATCACTTCTAACATTAAAATACATCCAAACAATAAAAGTATCATTGGCACATTTGGGTGGCAACACTGGTCGCAACCGCAGCAAAAGTTTCAACAAAACCGATTTCAAAAATGCTGCGGCTGCAACCCTGAGAGCCCTGTTCACACTCGCTACTTATAAGCTGCGCGCAGCATGGAAAAGTAGCGGGCAGCAGGTTCGGCAGCCGCTACTTTTCGGGTTGCACCGTTGTTCACACGTCGCAGTACGAGAGTTGCGCAGTTTTTTGTACTGCAGCGCTGCAAAAGTAGCGACGTGTGATCGTACCTTAAGGTACTGCATACAATACTGTACGACTATACAGCGTTCAGGCAGAGGTATAGGAAGTGTTACAGTAAGCAAAGAATTGTAAGAAATCACAATCATACAAATGAGACAATTTATTATGTAGGTAGGGATGGAAGATCAAACACCGAACCTATGAAGTTAACTACATCTCGTATTATACAAGTCGTTTTGTTTACATCAACTCAGAGCAGTACAGAGCACTGCTGTGCTTGAATTGAAACATTGCTCGGTATAATCAGGTAATTAAAACAAATAGAGCATAACACACATTTACGAAGGCAACTTACTTCATTCTCTTTATTAAATGTATTCTCTGTTAAATGTACAATTACAATAAAAATCAAACTAAAAGATTGCTTGATTAATATAAGGCAGATAATTTATTGTAGGGCCTACAGACTCAGAAACAAAATTTGGTCTACCTGAATTTTCCAAGTTCCAGTTATAACCAAAGCTCGGAACTTGGGGACTTGTGTCTTTGCACGTGGCTAAGCGACCCGACTTCAATGTCAACAAACTTCCGCTTCCAGCACGGAAGTACTGTCAGGTCCGTTATAAAATTGGTTTATGGCTGGAACAACATATTGATAGTATTATGGTAGGTTGAAACACGTAATTTTATAGCATATATATAATAAAAATAAATATGAGAAATATATCAAATTTACTGTTCTCCCTGTACATTTTATTACAGTGTATGACTACGTACATTCGAAGATTTTCGAACCCATAACTTCTTCGCCTGTTAGTTAAATATGATTTCAAACGAGGAAACTTACTTCCACGTCACGTAAATTGACGGGAGAAAACTTAACATACTGAATGTTTTCACTGTCACTGTTTTCTGTTCGATTTTCAGCAGTTGCTAGCTGATTTCGTATCTGAGAAAGATAAGTATATCCTACATTTTTCTCGAAAATAATTTTCAATCTGTTTGTCACTACTAGGGAAGGTTCCACTACGACTTCATCCATGGCTATGGACAAATTTTCCACCAATTTAAGGGACTGCAATGTCTTTCAATGAATGCCCGTTTCCAGTCTCTGTTCGTGTGTGACACAACTTACAAAATATAAACTCACCATTCGAAGAAAGTAATGTATCTCCTCCGAATTCCTCCACGAAATTCTGTGCCTAAAATAAAAAAAAATGTATTTCTAACTTCTATAATACCCATTCGAATAACACATATTTTCTAATTCCTGAAACAGACCGTTTACCTATAATTCCCTGAATGTCATTGGCTTCGACATGACACAGTTTCGTCGTTCGTCTTCCTGTCATTCGATGTGGCCACTTTCTTAGTACACGCGACTGTCCCTGAGCACTTGCAGCGTGAGCTTTGTGTACGTTGTACCTGTAACCTTACTCAAGCACACGACACAAGTCCCCAAGTTCCGAGCTTTGGTTATAACAGACTGCGTATGCTCAGTAAGAACTGAGCATGCGCAGCATGTTATAACTGGAACTTGGGGAAAATTCAGGTGGCCCAAATTTTGTTTCTGGGTCAGTACAAAAGAACAAATAATAGTAATATGCGTTACAAGAGCGGTATGTTGAAGTTTTCATGTTCGAGGAAAAGTTTGAAAAAGCGAAACGTAGTTGGGCTTTTTTAATTATCGAGAATTGAAAGAAAACATATCGCTCGTGTATCGTACATTATTTTGTGCGAAGATCGTTTATTACATACCTGAAAGAGGAATTTCTAATTAGTTGCAATGAAATCTCCATCTTGGTTTCTGTTCAATGACGGCAAATTTGCAAAACAAAAATATCTATCTTCAACATTGTTATTTTAAAATGTTTTCTGTGTTTACTATACTCCAGCAGGCCGTGATATACGTCTGTCTTTTTTTCCCCCAGTCTACAGTATGATGAGTCTGGATTCTTGTTGATTTTTTCACGGCTTCCTTATTGTTACTTGCATCAGGAATGCAGTAACTTTAGTGGAGTTGTAGAGTTTACTTAATTTTTTAAAATATTTAAAAACAATAATTAACAGTGCAATTTAGTTGAAATTGCAGTGGTAAGTTTCCAATTTATAATTATTACTATATTGAACTAAAAATAATATGTTAAAAGCCTAAAGCAGTAAAATCAATATGTCACTTAAGCGGTAAGAAGAGGGAAATTGTTATGTGTGTTAGGTTGGGAATACTGAATGTGGAATTTTAGACTTTCTGCGGATTGGTTTTGTGCGGAAACCAAGCAAATACGCACGATCTCGCACAAACATTTTTTTTTATTGAAGTATAAATTAGACTTAGAATAATATTATGGCCTATAGTGATGAATTACCGGAGATTGAAATATGTTATACTGCAATAAAATAACTGTTTAAAAGAAGTCATGTCTGAACGAATCTCAATTACTGACCAAATGCCTAATAAGTTTATGTTTGAATTCAATTTTATTTCGACAGTCCCTAGGGTGGTTATCGATTACGTGCGAAAAGACCAAAATCTCATCAACTGCTCGCGGCAAATTTGCTCGCGAAAGGCTACACTGTAAACACATCAAAGGCACGCGTTAGTGGACTAAACAATTTTTATATACAATTTTATAAAAAATATAATAATAATAATAATAATAATAATAATAATAATAATAATAATAATAATAATAATAATAATAATAATAATAATAATAATAATAATAAACGAAGTAATATAATGGTTCCACTGGGTATTCGGCCTAACGTTTCTTTGTCCCCTGCAATTAGGTGATGCTTTTGTTGAGAATTTAATGAGTATAATTCCCACAAGTCCAATTGTAGCTGACTTTGCTGAAAACGTACCTTCTAATTTCATAGAGCCAGACAAAACATTTCCTCCCGAAATTTGGGCTTCATATACAATAACATCAGAAAGAACCACAAATGCTTGTTGAGGCTTTTCATAGGGCTTTCGGCTTGAATTTTAACAGTGCACATCCACACACACTATATACTTTTGTTTATATTTTATATTTATTTATTTTCCTAATAATTGTAACATAAAATATAATATAAACAAACGATACCATTATCCTGATACAGACTAGCACATACATCAAAATTACTGATAGCGACGGTGCCAAACTTAATCCTGCTTATGAAAAGCGCACAAAATATATACAACTCATTTCTCAATACAGACAAGGAAATATTAGTTAATTACAAATTACATTTTTTTAAAGCGTGCCTTATTATTGTAATAAGAAATAATTTTTTGACAAGTACCCAGTTTGAGTATGCAGCTCGTAGTTCATACAGGGACATCACTTTATTTTTACCAACATTTTTAACATTAACCTGGCTATACTCGGAAACACTGTTGCCCCCTTCCATTACAGGAGTTTGATGTTACTAGTGCAATATGTGAACAAATCATTTTACTAGGTATAGGAGGAGAGAAAAGTAGTGTATCCATTTATGTTGTAGGGAAATACGATATTACGATTTTCAGTTTGATGATCACTTTTACGGAATTTATCAAAATACAGTAGAGTAGTAGCATTTTTTTTTACAAAATTCAACTTTTCAGGCGGATATGTTCGTTATGTAATGTCTACTTTATTTAGCATATTAATTATTAGTGTTAACATACAATATAGAGAGTGCATTTAAATTGAGGGGGTCATAAGTAAAGGGCTGTAAGTGCACTTAAGTTACTTTTGAGAAAATGGGGTTTAAATATTTAAGCTTTCGTAAAATCGGTGAAATTTTTATTTAAATTTTAATATGTGATGCGATTAAAATATCCCTTTGCCACTAAAATTTTAGATATTTTAGCTTACACTGGATGCACTTAACTCATGTTATTACAAATGTCACTAGCATTACTTTGCTTCTAGCCACCTCAATTGAAAATAAGCTAATCTGAATTTTTAAACAAGTTGCTGAAAATGGTTGCCGTTCATTACAATGCAGGCTTCAATTCAGTACGCATATTATTATAAACATTTTGAAGCATATTCTCTGAAATTGAATTTATCGTTTCTTGAATATAATTTTTAGTACGATATTATTAACACAGGTTCTTTCGTCTATAGAAAACGCAACCATATTTATGAAACACACTATACACTGCAGTGTTTACTTCACTGCTTGAAGACTTCGAATGCAACAGCGGCCGTAAGTTTGTGTGTCTGACGGGAGCAAGGACATTAGTGAAGGGGTGGGAGTGAAGTACATTCGGAAATACAGGTACAATAAAAATGCAAGTAAAAATAAAATGATGTCCCTGTATATACCCACTGATAACCCAACTGACCGCCGCGCGCAGTTAATGAGTTTCTGGCAGGTAAAATTTTGGCTTGCGCGTAATTGTCACTCTCCGAGTCGCTGATGCTAGCAAGCAGCGAATTCCGGAATCAAGTAATTGCTTAGGTAATCTTTGAACGATATTAAAGTCCTGAAACAGAATATTTAGTATTATCTATAGCCTACTCACATTTAAGAAAGAAGTCTTTGTCTTAAATATCAAGTTCAGGGGAAATAACTTTAATCCAAGTAACAAGTTAAACCTTGCGAGGTACAAAATCACAATACCACTTTTATTCCCTTTGTAAAAACAAATTACAATAAATTTTTCTTACATAGGATTCTCCACCAATGCCTCAACATGGCTGCCAGTGAATCCAAATTACAAGGAATTGAATTTGGCAGCTGAAAAATCTGCAGAGAAGAGTCACTATAAAGTGTACAAACAGTTGATAGAGCTGCGGAAGACGCCAACTATTCGACAAGGAGGCACCCAGGTCGATGCCTTGTCTGAGAAGGTCCTTACTTTCGCCAGGTAAACTTGAGAAACTTTATTGCAGTAACTTCATAGAGTGATTAGACTTAAGTTTAAAAATATGTTACCATTGCTATCATCTCTAGCAAGATTCAGGTACTTATGGAGGCTCCGGTTCCACAAATAATGATATTCATACAAATTAATAATGTGTATTATAGGTACCGTAATATTTTTTTTTATAAGGCAAGGGGACAATTTGTAAAGTTTAAAGAAAACCCTGGACTTTTCCAAAACAAAAAAGAGGGGGACTGATCAACAAAATTTAAAAAATCCTTGTCAATAATACGTAATTAATTAATAAATACATATTTTGTATTGTGTATTCAAATTACTTTATTTGTCTATTCTACAGAGGTAAATGATATTTTACTACTTTACTTTTTTTATTTATGTAGGCCTATCTGATCTAGAAATTTAAGTTTCTGCTGGCATTTTATCATAAAATTCAGCATATGATATCTCACTAAAGTGTGTTTGATAATTAGAAAGGTCTTCATAGTTTCAATTTTCGTTATTTTATTTATTTTACCATAAATAACTCACCAGGAAAAAAGCATTAGATCCAGGAATTGCCAGACAAATCCCTACAAAATAAATCATTTTTTTAGTTAATGGTTTTACTATTGAATGGGCGGAAATTTCACACCATTTCCATAAGCACATTGATTCACATCTGTAACTGCACAGCACGCTACAAACCAAAACGTCAAATGAAGGAACATCATGACAAAAAAAAAAACGGAACTTTTAGCGTCCCCAAAATATTTCCGGGAAAGTGGGACATTTGTCAAAAAATTTAACTGTACTGGGAAATACAGGAAGAATACACATGCCATTGAAATTCAACTTTATAACTCTTTTGGGTGGTCCAGCGTTTCATCTGTAATTAATTTGTAACTGGAAAATGTATATGGCCATCTGGATACCTCTGTTTTGATATAGCTAGAATTTATTAAGACATCCGTAATTTTCCACTATTATCACTGCATCTGTGACTGGAGGCATATTTGCAAAAAAACATTAATTAAAATGTGTCGTTCATCATAAAGGTTTTAAAGTTTGTTATGAAGAAATTAATTCTCACAACTGTAACAGAACTTCGTCGAAACGGAATATGGAACCTTTTTGTTGCATTTTCATCGTGGAATCGAGAAATGTGTTAATAATTATGTTGTTAACGTAGTTTTTCCTTGAATTCCCCTTAGGCCTTTCAAGTCTCAAGTTGGACGAAAAGGAGGTTAAAAACGACAAAATCCCGTGCGCTGGAAAGTAATCATCTCCCCGTCCGCTATACAGGCTGGATGGAACTGGAAATAGATCATGAGGAGAGATCTGAAAAATCTAAATAAGTCCTTTTACTAACATTCATCGTTTTAGAGGAACTCTTTAAGTTTCTATGAAGCATTTGACTGTAACAAGCAAACATTCTGATGGGAGCAGATAAAAAAGTTAATTTTTTTTCTTTCACCATGTTAATAATGTCAAAAGAAGTGCTTATCAAATTTTGGCCACACGACAGCAATTACGAGCCGTCCAGAGAATGATTTTCCCTGGAGTCGTGTACAAAAAAAAAGCATAATTGCATGGAACGATTTATTGAAACAGATACAGCAATTGTTGCGGTATTTGTCAACATATCCTTCACTGGAATTGGTACGTTTGTCATACCATGGAATCAATTTTTGTATATTTGTGTCGTAGAAGTCAGCCACCTGGGATTGGAACCAACACCTCTCTGTCGATCCCATGACATGACAAATCGTCGCTTATCTGACGAAGTGACGTAAGCGCCAAAACCAAAAATTTGGAGATACTTCGCCAGCACACTTCGTTGGACCATATCTGTATTCTGACGAACTGGCGTACATCCATCTCTAATGGTTACTTGGCAGTGGACATCGTGTTATCGTCGTAAACGCCATCGCTCTTTCATTCTTTTTCAGACGAACTGGCGTATCAGACTCGCAAGTCGCTTACGTCTCTTCGTTAGGTATTACCATTTTTAAAATTGGTCGTTACGTCTATGTGTGCAGTGTATTGCTAGGCTCCCTATAATCCATGGATTGCCACGTGATGCCAACAATGAACATTTATTTATAAATTCGAGCAAACAAACTATTTCAACATTATTAAGCTGTCTGGAGTATGAAATTGGCACAAAAAGAAACAGATTGATTGGACTACAGTCAGAGAAGTCAGAGTGACCAAAGACGACCCTAACTGCGTTTTTGTAAAAACCAGTCATTTGGACGAACATTATGAGCAGCTATCTCTGAAATCACGTAATATTTCTGAAATTTTGAAGCTTCCTCTGCCTCTTCTTAATGTCACCTCTCCAAAGATTTCGGTTGAGAAGTACAACTATTTGCAGCAGCTATGCAAAGAGTCAACACCAGTAATAAGAGATGTTGTTTATAAAACTCCTACAAGGAACTCCCACATTAATTCTAGGGTACAATTATTATTATTAATTAACCCATGGACATTTTCAATACTTGTTTGTGTTTCTTAAAATTGTTTGTAAACAAATCAATACATTATTCATTAATTTTATGTAATTAAAAAAAATTCTTGATTTTGCTTTATTAAAATAAGTTTATAATCCTCTTTATTTCCTAGACTTTCAAATAATTATAATGTATAATAAAAATAAAAAATAAATAAAATTAGTCAAAAAATAAATAAAGAATAACACAACTCAAAGAATAGCATAAATTAGTATTATACGATCAGTCATGTGCATGGCGTAAGTGCCTTCCTATTATGAGTGAAATCTTTCGAACAGACGTATCTCCAATTAAGGCCTTCTTGGCCTATAAGGTATCAAAATTTTAGAGTTTGCCATTAGTCCTTATTAAGAGAAACAATAAACGAACTGAATCAATGTATTATCTTTGACGTGTCAATTTATTACTTTGAGTTGTAGGTCCGTATATAAATACACTTTTCTTTCAACTGCTCTCCTGTAAAATTACACATTTGTCGCTTACGCCACTTCCGTCTTTTTAGCGACGAAATGTCTTAGCTCCGGTGGGGAGTATGTTGAAAAATAGCTCAACAATTGCTGTGTATGTTCCAATAAATTTTTCCATTGAAATTATGCTTTCTTTCTGTCAACGGCCCCTGGCAAACTTAATTTTTTACGGCCCTCGTAATTGCGGTCGAGTGGCCAAAATTTGTATAAGCACTTTTTTGACATTATTAACATGGCGAAAGAAAAAAATAACTTTTTTGTCTGCCCCCTTCAGAATGTTTGCTTGTCAGACTGAAACTTGTTTAAATATATTTTAACGTGCATAAATATGATGTGTCCCTCTTGACTTCTGGGTGAAGCTGCGAAGTACAGCGTAATTTCTTCTCCTGAATATACATGATTTTATATTATGTCTTGGTTCCCACTTTAACGTCTTGCTCTTCTTTCATGGCTAATCTGAATGCAATGTGGAGAGTTCTCTATCATCATATTTCTTATTCTGTCTGGAAAATACGAGTTTCATTACATGTCTATCAATACCCTTTACTATACATATAAGAGCTGGCAGACTATTTCCTTATCCAACAACTGCTCTGAAGATGGCCACAACACAGCGGTCGAAACGTCAGCCAGTAACACCAAGACAACGAGGTAGAAGCCCTGAAGCATATCCACACACCCTTTACTAGAATTTACAATGGGCACAATTATTGTCATTTCACCTTAACTAGTAGAAGATTACTCAGATTCGGAATATGGCAAATGTCAGCACATTTCTATTTTCAGGTTCCTTGAAGGTGAAGACTCTTACATAGTTTTGGTGAATTTGGGTGATGAAACTGAAACCGTAAACCTCAAAAATACTTTCGACTGGCTGGGAGATACGGTTACAATTTACGCTGTTAACATACAATCACAGCACATGGTAGGGTAAGTAGAATTGATATTATAAACATAAAATTAACTTAAAGTCTTCCCTTCAATTGCGTAAGTCCTTAAATCATCAAATCTCTTAACACTATATTGCGTTCGTAGCTCGGTCGGACCACTAAAACATTCAAATTTGAAAATTGTACATTCAATAATTGTTCCTTTTAAAATTATTCATGTTTATTTTTTATTTCATCACCCTTAATTAAAAGTTTTCTTGTTTATTTCATCATTCCTAATTAAAACTTTTCTAACACTTGTTTGTATTATTTAGGTTATGTTATAACGGTGCGGCCGAGCTACGAACGCACTATATTATCATACGTAATTCAAGGAGTCACTTTAGGTTTTACATTACAAATATATGAGCACCAAATTATTTGAAGGTGGTCTTTTCTGACCTGTTATCTTACAGTAGTTACTTATGGATTTTATAGAATTCGGAGGTTCATTGCCGCCCTCACATATGCCCGCCATCGGTCTCTATCCTGAGCAAGATTAATCCAGTCTCTACCATCATATTCCACTTCCCTCAAATCCATTTTTATATTATCCTCCAATCTACGTCTCGGCCTCCCTAAAGGTCTTTTTCCCTCCGGCCTCCCAACTAACACTCAGCATTTCTGAATTCGCCCATACGTGCTAGGCCTACATGCCCTGCCCATCTCAAACGTTTGGATTTGATGTTCCTCATTATGTCAGGTGATGAAAACAATGCGTGCAGCTCTGCGTTGTGTAACTTTTTCCATTCTCCTGTAACTTCATCCCTCTTAGCCCCAAATATTTTCCTGATCATCTTATTCTCAAACACCCTTAACCTATGTTCCTCTCTCAAAGTGAGATCAAGTTTCACAACCAGAACAACCGGTAATATAACTGTTTTATAAATTCTTTCAGCGTTTTTGAGACCTGACTGGATGACAAAAGCTTTTCGACCGAATAATAACATATTTATTCTGCGTTTAATTTCCTCCCGAGTGTCATTTATATTTGTTACTTTTGCTCCTAGATATTTGAATTTCTCCTTCTCTTCAAAGCATATATTTATAAATATTATTTTAATGTACCGAAGTACATATGATATTTCCATGCAGATATTCTGCGTCATCATACGATGTAAGAGTAATGGAACGGAGAAAAATTCTCTCCGGCGCCGGGACTTGAACCCGGGTTTTCAGCTCTACGTGCTGATGCTTTATCCACTAAGCCACACCGGATACAACTCCGACGCCGGTTAGAATCGTCTCAGATTAGTGGCTTAGTGGATAAAGCATCAGCACGTAGAGCTGAAAACCCGGGTTCAAGTCCCGGCGCCGGAGAGAATTTTTCTCCGTTCCATTACTCTTTCATCATATATTTATAAATTTTTATATTTGAATTTGGTACAATGTCCTGGTCACGAGTAAATTTCCTTTTTATGTTCATGTTTCTGGATATCGTCACAGGAAGTTGGATATTTCAAAACGAAAAATTTATACCTATCAAAAATTCTTGTATGTCGGTAGAAGATTGACAGGGAAACACCATCACTGGTTAACATGTTTAGTGCCACAGACCCAGCTCAAGTTGGTGCACTACACTCGTGATCAGAGGTTATAGTCGAGTGTGGGTTCGAATCCCGTCGAATTTCTTTCATTTAATTCAGCTGGTACTGCCATACTGCCTTGATTTTATATAACTTTGCGTGTCCTTTCTAGTTTTATTTTTTAATATTCTCTTAATAGCTTCATATATGTAGTTAAATCCTTTTATTTCTACATCTATATCTAGACCTACTTCACCCTGACGTGTTATTTCGAATTTCAGGCAGTTTTAAAGTAGGAACTTGCTCCATAATTGCCTTCTATTACATACTTGCATATATTGGCATTTTTCCTTTCAAATATATCATTTCAGTTTTATCTTTGCAGATAGCCCAAAGTGTTTAAATTATTTTTCAGAGCTCAAACAATCCTCTTTGTAGCACATCTTCTTGGTATGTCACCAGCATACACATTATTACGAAATATGATTTCTGATTGGACAACTATAATCCTATACGAACTCAACACTAACTTCCAATAAGCACTTCGGCATATAATCTCATCGTCTCAAGAGTCCTTGTAATTTCGATGGCGTGATAAATAATTTCCTTACAAATGTGAAGGAAATTGCATTGTGTACAATTTTTTTCACAGATTTCTGCGTCAAAGGGAATTTATGCAATTCCTCAGTAAAGGTTAATAATTTTCTTTACAACTTAGAATAATTTTATTTATGTTACACTCTCATTTGTTTAAGTCATTTCTTTCATGTTTCTTTTGCAGGCATGTACACTCTACCACTGATTTTGAAATTGCACCGAAAGAAGCTTTCGTGTTTACTACTGGAACTTTGTAGGAAACAGAAGGATTGTACATAAATCTCGACTTTATCTAATCTGTTTGTAGTTTCTGCAATGTCAGTTTTACTTATATAAATAAACCAATGTCTCTACTAGTATCGCCTGGTTCTTGGTCTTGTTTTGAACGAAGTTACACTCTGGTTTCCAGTTAGTAGATACAAAAAGCATTGGAAATTATAGTAGGGAATTGAATTTTACAAATTTAATCCCATGTGGAAGAGCTTGCAGGAAGAATTACCTATTCCATCTATGTAAGGTAACGTATTCTTTTTGATCTGGTTTCATATTCTGAACATTGTAGAGGAGCACGAGTTGTCAGTGCGGAAAATACATAATTTGAATAGAATTCAACCTGAAACTATCTCAAAATAAAACTCAGCTGTGTCACTTATAGGAATAAAAACAAAGGAATAAAAATTAGGAGAGATGTACGTGTCAAACTTTCTCCATTCCTGGTGAAGTAGCTATGTAAAAATATTTAAAAGTGTCAGTTTTGGATCTATATTCATCTTTAGTCCCGCGAATTTCACCATTTCTACAGAATCACCAGGGTCTCTGGGCAAGCAATACCACACCTCGTAATATACAGGGTGTTTCATAATTCCTATTACAAACTTCTAGGGGTTTTAGAGGGGAATAAGTACATTAGATAAAGTTTTGTTTTGGAACTCATGTCCGGAAATGTATCGCTTCGATGCAAAATAAGTTTGAAGATCGATTCGATTTAAAATATCCCGCTCCACGGTACGCAAACAAAATGGGCTGATGGCGACTTCTGCAGTCCCCTGTTATCGTGTGTCTTTTGTTTACAATCAGTTCTACAGAGTCGGCTTTCACATCAGTTGTGATTCAGTCACTGAGCAGTACAGGACGAGACAACAGTTCCCTGATGTCGCGTGTCTCCTCGTCATCATTTCATTACTTTAGTACAGGGACATCATTTTATTTTTCCTAACATTTTTAATATTAACTTGGCTATACCTTTGGATTAATGGTTGAGACCCGGAAACACCGTTTGCTACCTCCTTCCACGACTGGAGTTCGATGATACTGGCGTAAAATACAAACAAACTAGGTACAGGAGGGAAGAAAAGTAGTTTATCCATTTACGTAAAGTAGGAAATATCGCGATTTTGAGTGTGATAATTTTCATTAGGTTTTGTTTAATCAATATACAGTACAGTATTAACAATAAGTGTTTTTACTCACGTATTCATTATGCATTGTATATTATACTGTCTACAGCACATTACCGTACGATATAGAGAATGAGTTAAAATGAAAAATAATCATAATATGGATATTTAAACATATTTTTGAAAATGGTCGCCGTTCATTTCGATACAGGCTTCAGTTCTTTTGTGCCTGTTATCGCACTATAGACTATTGCATCTAATTCCAATTACCAGTTTCGTCCTTCATACTTAGTAACTCATGTTGAAATAATTCTGTACCTACTCTATAAAAGAATATCTTACGTACTGTAAATTCATTCTTTACGTCTGCCCGACCGGCACAGATAAAATTACTCACACATGCTATCTACCGTCCGTCCAAGTGGTTATGTCGCAGGATCGTAGAAAGGGGGGAATCACGTGATAGTTAATTAATTAACGAGGCCCTTTTATTTAAGTCATTTTAAACAGTTGCATAATATTACGTATACGTCCAATTAATTCCTAACAGAAATTAATGTTTTCAGAAAAGAGCTAAGAAAGCCCAGCCACTAGTCTTTACAGTGGAGCGAGCAGAAGCAGGTGGGGGAAATCGGGATGCAACGTAGGCAAACGGACGATAGTACCTGTGCGAAAATATGATTCAATATTGGAAGTTTTCGTCACTGGAGAACGCGAACATATTTCTGAAACGCACTATAATCACTAACTCAGTATTGAGGCCTTGGTTCTGTGTGGAGGACAGTTGGAACTTCGTTAGTAGAAGGGGTGGGAGTGAAGTACATTCAAAAACTCAGGTACAATAAAAGTTGAAGTAAAAATAAAATGATGTTCGTGTACAAGTTATAATGAGGTTCCAGTAACTTTCATTTCATTATCACTTCATTATTGCCTTTGTATCGTTATGTACTTATACCAGTAATTTTTATTTCTTCTCTGAAACGAGTTCTGTCCAGCTTCCTGTAATTTTCACTTCATCATCATTGTCTTTGAAATTCGTTAAATCCAGGTCATTTCATCATCACTTCGTCTACTCTGAAGTAAAATAGTTGTTTGTATAACTTACTGTAATCGCTTCTAATTTTATTTTTCTGTTTATCAAAATAGCCACTTTAATTAATTTCAATATTAACGCTGTTTGTGGTTTATAATAAATCACTCAAGGTCTCATGTTATCTGTACGGCAAATAATCAAGATTGGCCTATTATACTTTGGAATTCTTCTCTTCTCCTTTCCTAATAAAAGTGTATTGTGGACATTTATCAGGCGAGATACAATATCTTTAACAACTGATTTCATAATCCTGATAAGAATATACCTATGGTATTCTGACTCACTTTCAAATTATTTGCAAAGAGAAACAAATACAGTTTCTGAGGCTACATACTTAGCCTACAGAAAAGTAAAGTTTAAAAGTCTTATATTTTTCCTATGTCCATATTCATTGGGATAAATTTAAGTTTACAGATTAATTCGCACAGACATCTTTAAGCCATAAAATTTATGTAAAAGAGTTTTCAATTTGGAGCATAAATCTATAGATATTTTCTGCATATGTATGGAGTACTTTTAGTTATTATTTTCGTAGGATAATTTAAAGGGACAAGGTACTCAGAATCATAAAAAATTTAGTTGTTTTGCTTTTAACGGAAATAAATTTTCTGAATCTTTCTGATCAAGAATATACATAGTTTTATAATGTTGCGATGTGTCTAACCTACAAAAGCAGTTTTTAATTCAAGCGGGTGTCCCATTAGATCAGTAGTATCACGCTCCTTCACTGAAATGTGATTTCTCTGCTTACTATGGTGATAGAATTTTCGGGAATGTGTTTTTATTTGTAGCACAGCAATTGCCAGCCCTTTTGCTCTACTTGAAATGAATGTAATGGCTTCTTGTGTTTACATTTTGAAATAAATAACAGTTTATTTGTTTAGTTATTCAGTGTTATTGTGTTATATAATTCTTGTTTTTAATCACAATAAGATTTCAAAATGGGTAGAAGTGATTGCTATTGTAAGAAACGTAAATTTCGTGGTAATCAGTACACCAAAAAGAGAAATGAAGAACATAACCTCCAAACTCCATGTGCTAGTCCATATGAAGAGAAAGAACTCTTTCTTTTAGTGTCCAGTTCCTCCAAGAGAAAACTCTCCTACCTACATGAAAGTGAAAACATTGTGCAGGATGTAAATACCAGTAGTAATAGTGTTGTAAATAACAGTAATGATGTAGGTCTATATAGTAGTGGTAATATTATAATTAGTGTAGATTTGTAAGTCAGAAATTGATGTTAATTTTTAAACGCGGTTTTCTTAAAACAACATTTTTATGCTTATATGCACCTATATCTCAGAAACTGTCAGTGTTACATAGCTGAAATTTTGCACGCTCATTGCACATCATATAATGACTTAATGGTAGCACGTTTACATTGATATAATGTGTATTAAAAGATTTAGGTGTGTCTTTGTTTTGAAAATATCAGGTTTTTCTCGGTAGAATTTTTATAACAGTATATATTTTTTTTTAATTGACAAAATCTAGCTACATTTATAATTTTGCTAGTGAATGTAGATAAGTATATTGTAAATATGTATGAAAAATTTTAGCCATGTAAATTAATCAATTTTCAAGAGAAAGGTGCATGAATTTAACAATGTTTTTTTTTTTTTTTCCTCTTTCATTTGAATACAATTTTTTAAAATCAATTATAGCAGTTAATATAACAAACTAATCACCAATATAATCCTAAACGCATGTATAGTAACATATAAAAATTTGAAAAGAACATCTTTTATACTTTTGAATAAATAACCACTTACAATCAACATTGCGCATTATGAAAACACCTAGATTACCTTGTCCCCTTGATTATGTAAGCAATCTTGCAGCAGATATACTTTAGTTTCTAAATTATGCTTTGATTTAGTTTTATATTGGATGTACGAGTATTATTAAGTAAACAGTAATTTATTTATTTCACGCTAGCAACCTGCGTTTGAACCCTGGCAGGTCCAAGTGTAATTTGTGTGAACAAAATCGGTGGTTGATGACAGGTTTTCGCAGAGTACTACACTTTCCCCTATCGATAGTCCACCATTGAACCATTAATCAATATCATGAGGTGCTATGTTACATAGTTTGTCTTCCATGACGCAGCGAAGACAACGCTAAAAGTGGCGGGAAAAATAACTATCTTCGTCACGCTACTCCTATTGGTTGAATGACGCAACGACAAACATTTCCCACTGATCACGTACTTCATTTAATAAAACTGATGTCTTGTTGCTAGACTGTAGATACTAGTGTAACGAATGCTCCGTAGGAACCACCCATGTCCAAGCTAACGGTTGTTATCGTTCAAGATATTCTGAGAATAATGAAGGCCTAATTCACTCTACAGTTTTTAATTATGTTTAATTTTTCGTTTGTCATTACATTAGTACTACAGAAGAACTCCGATTATCCGTCACCCTATCAACCGATTGGCGGATTATCCGACTATTTCTCGCTCTTTTTTCTTCAGAAATAAATAACTTATATGAAGTACTGTTTTGTACATCATATTAGTAGGTTCTACATATGTTTTGTTAGAGAATGTTATTACAAGCCTTTATCGTTACACAACATTGTCTACTGTTCGAATTGCCGTTCTATAATGTAACTTGTATATAAAATGTCTTCCATAATAATAATAATGTTTTATTTTCGCTGGCAGAGTTAAGGCCATAAGGCCTTCTCTTCCACTCAACCAGCCTTAATCAATACAATACATAAATTTAAATTACAAATATTTTCACTACACTTAAAAGGTTCTCCAGCAATAATCTTCACTACACATTTATTTAAATTTAGATAAATCTATAAGGTAAAGTAGTAACTTAATTTATGAGCTAATTTAATTCAATGAATTATAATTAATTTAATATTTGAGATAGCTATTAAAATGATGAAAATTAATTTAATATAAGCTTACTAGGACTATGTTACAGGGAGAATATATATATATTTCTATTTCTATAATGAGAATATTAATGTAATTGCCATTAGAGGTTTTGTAAATCTATTTAGAGAAATTAAAGATAATAATAATAAGAATGGACAGATGTTAGTTTCATTATAAGTAACAAATATTAATCAGCAATTCATCTGTTAAGTAAGAATTTATGTAATTTTGACCTAAATGAAGCTATTGTCCAACAACCCCTTATATCACTCGGAAGCGAGTTCCAATTTCTAGCAACTGAAACTGTATAGGATGAAGAATATAAAGATGTCTTGTGGTCCATGGGTTTTAATAGAAGAGTGTTGTGCTAAATATCGAAAAAAATGGAAATAATTTAATTGTGGATCATCTCGCATCGGAATGCGAGATTGGAGTTAAAACTGCGCGATTTAATAAAAAGAAACAAGGATAAAGTGTAAAAAGTATGTAAATCTACAACATGAGACCTTCTTTAGTTCTATCTTTCCTGAGACAGTCATCGCAAAGGGCTTCCTTGCCCCTTAAAAACCCGTCGTTGACAACCAGACGTTATTAGTGAACTTCTGATCTACTACCTAGCGAGTTAAATACAAGACCACGGAGGAAATTACAAAATCTTCCACGGTACGGATTATCTGATTTTTTCGATCAACCGTTCAGTCCATCCCCTTCATTACCACGGATAATAGAGGTTCTACTGTACTTAACCATGACGCGTGATCAAATGAAACCAGTTTCAGCCAATTTACAAATTTGTTTATTAAAGAATACAAATATTAGGTAGTCAATGTATTGCAGTAGTGCTTCTTGTGATATGCATTTTTTCATTTGTGTTTTTGTATTATTCCTATTTGTAATTTTATTTCCATTTATTATTTACCTCTTCTCTCCACATTTGCTTTTTGTATTCTGGTGGTGTGGTAGAGAAGGCCTGATGACCTTAACTCCACCAGATTAAATAAACGAATAAAAAAGTATCATACAAAGATCAGTGTTTAAGGACATATGTATGCAACAGATATCCCTATAAGTCTCCATAGCCTTCCACACAGACGTCCTGCAGTATGCAAAGAGACGTTGGATACTGTGAGCTGAATACACCAATACACTAAGTTTCTTTCGAAGAAATCGCCGTAAGAATTCACATAGGCGTCCCATTGTGTGTGGTGGCTGGGAGTCATAGATAAAAAATACATTGGCTGGTCTTTGAACTATTTCAACTCTAAGCCTCCACTTTCATCATCAGGTCGGAGTGTACGCCCCATTAGAGCTTTCTTTAAAGATTCGAAGAATAAAAGCCACATGGTAACAGCTGTAAGCTGAGCGATCTAGAGCCTTTATGTGGTTAGACTTTTCCGTCGATTAAGTAGAATGTGTTTCAGTTTATAGAAAGCAGCAAAACAGTACAACGTGGTCTGTTGTGACGAGAATCAAATCCCCCGCATACCGATGACGTTTCCTGTTACAAACACGTTCACGTCTTAGTATTTCTCACAAAGTGATATTATTCAACGACTTGAAAATGGCGCAGATATTAAGGATATTGCTGAAGAGTTTAAGGTAATATTTTTTTCTTTCTTTCTTCCTTCCATTATTTATTTATTTTTATTTGGTTTATTTTACGACGTTTTATCAACTGCTATGGTTATCTAGTGTCTGAATGAGATGAAGGTGATAATGCCGGCGAAATGAGTTCAGGATCCAGCGCCGAAAGTTACCCAGCATTTGCTCTTAATGGGTGAGGGAAAACCCCGGAAAGAACCTGAACCAGGTAACTTGCCCAACGACGATTTGAACCGCTTGTTTCACGGTTAGACGTGCTGTTACTCCACAGCGATAACGGTGGAATATTTATTTATTTATTTGCTTCATTTATTTCTTCAGTTCTTCTTTTATTTCTTTTCTTAAATTGTTTATTTATTTATTTATTATTTTATTTATTTATTTACTTATTATCTATTTATTTATTTATTTATTCATTATTATTGTATTTTATAGATAAATATATTTTAGGAAATAAAATTAATTTGTATTAATCAGATTCACTTTACTTAATGAATGAATGAATTTTTTTTTTATTTATTAAAATGAGATCTGTAGTTATACTGTTACTATTGTTTATACATTAAAGGTTTAACATCATTATCAATAATATTTATATACCATTAATTATTTTTTTCATATAAATATATATATATATATATATATATATATATATATAAGGTCCTATTTTAAATAATCAATTATTGATAAATAGATTTAACAAGAATATATTTTTATACAAATAATATATATACTAATAATTTAGATTTATATTAATATAAATCATATATATATATATATATATATATATATATATATATATATATATATATACCTCTATTTTTCCACAATAATGCTGTATATTCATAGATAATCTGTATTATATATAAATTAATTATTATAATAGAAATAAACCTATTTTTTAGTAAAATAGGTTATTTTATTTAAATAATTAATTTATATATATATATATATATATAAAACCTTATATTAACAAAAAATCGAATTACCAGTAATTAATAGAACATCCATTATATATTATAAACACAGGACCAACAAAGAAAACATTATCTTAAAAATAACGAAAATAAAGTGCCTGAGTAAAGGGTTATCGTGATAGGATAAATAAAGTAATATAAATTACCTTTATTACATTTAACAGAATTAAACTATTACCTAAAACATCAAAAATTTTTGTGCACCATACACCAAAATGTATAATAAAATATGCATTATATTAGAAAAGTAAGCTAAGTAAGCTAATGGGTTCATACCCCATTTATAGAGGAAATCCTCTCTTCTCTAATGACCAACAATTCAACAAAAATCCTCTTGTTAACAACTCTAATAAGAGGTATATTAATTTCAATTTCATCAAATTCATGATTAGGGGCATGAATAGGATTAGAAATTAATTTATTATCATTTATTCCTCTAATATCAACTAATAAAAATGTATACACAACAGAAGCCTCAAGAAAGTACTTTATTGTACAAGCTCTAGCATCATCAACTCTACTATTTCTAATTATTAGAAAATCAATAATTGAAGAATTATACACATTTTCTAATAATTATTTAACGTCATTAATTATTAATACACCTTTATTGTTAAAAGGTGGAGCAGCCCCATTTCACTGATGGTTCCCAAGTATTATAGAAGGATTAAGATGAAACAATTGTTTCATCTTAATAACTATTCAAAAAATTGCACCCCTGATATTAATTTCATATTCACTGACCATAAATATATTCATGTGAACTATTATTTTAACATCAGTTATTATTGGATCTATTGGTGGATTAAATCAAATTTCAATCCGGAAAATCTTAACATACTCTTCAATTAATCATATAGGGTGCTATAAACATTGGAGAAAACATATGAATTATTTGTTTCCTAATCTATTCAATTTTAACTTTAACAATCATTACAATTGTTAGATCACATCAAATTTCATTTATTAATCAAACATTTTTAATAGGAAGTGAAATATCTACAGTAAAATTCTTAATATTTACCACTTTATTATCATTAGGAGGACTTCCTCCATTCTTAGGATTTTTACCAAAATGAATTATTATTCAACATATAATTATTAACGAAATAAACTTTATTATTTCGTTAATAGTGATTATGTCATTAATAACATTATACTATTACTTACGAATTTGTTATGCAAGCTTCATAATTCTATATATTGAACCAAAATGAAACATCCAATTTCATAATAATAAAATTATTTCTACTGGAATTCATTGTTCTTCCCAAGAGCAGGTCTTTCACTGCAAATCCAGCTTTCTCCAATCTTTCCTATTTTCTGTCTTCCTCTTTGTCTCCTCATATGATCCATATCTTAATGTCGTCTATCACCTGATATCTTTTTCTGCCCCGAACTCTTCTCCCGTTCACCATACCTTCCAGTGCATCCTCTATTAGACAGTTTCTTCTCTGCCAATGACCCAACAAATTCTTTTTCCTCTTCCTCATCAGTTTCAGCATCATTCTTTCTTCACCCATTCTTTCCAACACAGCTTCATTTCTTATTCTCTCTGTCCACATCACACGTTCCATTCTTCTCCATATCCACATTTCAAATGCTTCTAGTCGCTTCTCTTCACTTCGTCCTAACACCCATATTTTTGTACTGTATAATGCTACACTCCACGCAAAGCACTTTACTAGTTTCTTCCTTAGTGCTTCCCCCCCCCCCCCAGAGGTCCGCAGAAGATGCTCCTCTTTCTATTAAAGTTTCCTTTGCCATTGCTATTCTCCTTTTGACTTCCTGGCGGCAGCTCATGTTACTGCTTATAGTACAGCCCAAGTATTTGAAGCTGTCTACTTGCTTTACTGTCTCTTTTAGAGTTCGCAAGTTTACCTTCTTTATTGTATGATCATGGTCTTCATCTTATTTGCATTTATGTTAATTAACAAATCTTAAATGTCTGCTCTCAAAAAAATCTGAAAGTTAGAATTTATAAAATGGCTATAAAACCGGTTGTTCTGTATGGTTGTGAAACTTGGAATCTAACTTTGAGAGAGAAACAGATATTAAAGGTGTTTGAGAATAAACTTCTTAGGAAAATATTTGGGGCTAAGAGGGATGAAGTTACAGGAGAATGAAGAAAGTTACATAACGCAGAACTGCACACATTGCATTGTTCACGTGGCATAATTAAGAACATTAAATCCGGACGTTTGCGATGGGCAGGGCATGTAACACGTATGGGCGAATCCAGAAATGCATATAGTGGGAGGCCGGAGGAAAAAAGACTTTGGGAAGGCCGAGACGTAGATGGAAGGATAATATTAAAATGGATTTGATGGAGGTGGAATATGATGATAAGACAGGATTGATCTTGCACAGGATAGGGACCGATGGCGGGCTTATGTGAGGGGGGCAATGAACCTCCGGGTTCCTTAAAAGCCGTACGTAAGTAACAACTCTTAAATACCCATTCCCGGGTGATCGATTTTTTACTGTCCATAATATTCCTTAATTTTCATGCTCTACCTAAACATGATGCTTGCCTATTGCAGGGGACTTGCTCCACGTGTTATATCTAAGTGGTAGACATTAGTTTTCTCCAATATCGATGGAGCTGTGTAACCTTTGAACTGATTAAAAATATTAAAATACGTTCAATGCCTATACACTTCCTGTGTATAGAAACAAATTGTTCTCAATAACTCTATGCGATTATCGCGTCAAGTATACAAGTATTATCTCGTGAAACCTACTTGCGTGTGAGGGAAGAACGAAGTGGACAGAAAGCTTCTCTCGCTAATTTTCCGCTTACAGCTAGCTAGCTCACTTACCCCCACCATAACGATCTTACTAAGTGTTACGGAGGACTCATGCACTTAGTTTCACGAGATAACGAATGACTGAATGACCTTTCTATTCAACATGATCATACTTCAAGGATAGCAGACCACGTGAAGCAAGAGTAACGACTTCCACTTGATCATTGCATACAATAAGAAGTAACTGCAATCCTATTGCCTGGATTTAACTTTCATTTTATTGTTATAATCATTATTTCTATTATTATCACTACTATTATCATTATTAAATGTCATAAAGCACTACCACAGTGCGTGATTGGTTTACAGAAGTGAAAAGAACACCAAAATCTCCTTTGTTCACGTGATACCTCTCAACATTGACATTGTGATGGAGTGCTAAAGATAGCAGCAACTTATATAAGCTCATCACTTGGTCACACTTCGACAACAGCCACAATGAATGCGTTGTGGACGCTGATTTCGCTATCAGCCATTGTTGCTGCCACTGCCTTACCTAAAGCAGATCTAGATTGGTGGCAAACCGCCGTGTTCTACCAGATATATCCACGATCATTCAAAGACAGCGATGGAGACGGCGTTGGTGACCTCAAAGGTGAGAACATTCACACATAACATCTAGTTATTGTACATGCTTGTTGCATTCCTTCATAGCATTAATAAGAACTAGGGGGCAGATTTATATGCACTAAAAATGGCAAATATGCCTACAGGCTATACGCATTAAAAAAAAAAACAAAACATGTACTGTTAAAATAAAAAATAGTACTTTATTTTAAGCAATTTACTATTACTGATGATTTTTCTGTTATACACATAAGAATATTCAGACAGCATCAGTTGTTAAAGTTGCATGTCCTTCAACCCACGGCTTATGCAGTACACTTCTAGCACATTTTTCGTTAGGCATCGTTGATAAAACTAATTCAAAATTAATAATTTTCGTGCTGCTAACAAGGGAAGTATCACACCCCACATGCCGAAACTTACCTCGAAACTTTGGTGACATAACCGATGTGCTACGAGAAGATCACGTGCAAAACATTAGCTGCCTGTTTCCACTGCAAGGCCCCGAAATCGAAGCTGGAATCCTTCTGTGGCCAGACGATAACGCGGCGCAGCTGGACATCCCTGCCTCACTGGCGAGCGGAGTGGAGTGCGTGTGTGAAATGGAGTAAACTCTCTCGCGTCCCATCTTCTCAATGAAGTATAAACAAGAGACAGTAGTGACTGGCATCGATTGAATGTTTAAAACACAATTCTTTTCGGCACCATGCACAACGAATAAACACTTCATTGCCACACTGATCTTGAATATCATTAAAGTTATCTCGTGACCTTTCCTGTCGCCCGCTCTTCCTTATCGTATTGTTTGATTCGCATTCCTTCCGTCGGTATTCTGTCCTTGCGAGACCTATAACCCTGTAGTCGTCCGCTTGTATTATTTAGGTCGCGCCAGGGATTTTGGCAGATGGATTTTCTTATTGTAAACTGGAGAGCGAGTCCTCACCGCTGCAAGATCGGCTGTTATCTTTGTCGCAGTGGAATGGGTAGGACATAAGAGTAAACATGCACGCCCGAATATTTGTGCACTCTGAACAGTCACCTCCAAAAACTAAACAAATATTACAGTAGTCTATATGTGTCTTTGGTATTCCCAAGAAACTTGTTCAATTAATTAAAATTTGTCTCAATGAAACTTACAGTAGAGTCCGTATAGGTCAGTTTCTATCTGATGCTTTTTCAATTCACTGCGGGCTAAAGCAAGGAGATGCACTATCACCTTTACTTTTTAACTTTGCTCTAGAGTATGCCATTAGGAAAGTCCAGGATAACAGAGAGGGTTTGGAATTGAACGGGTTACATCAGCTTTTTTGTCTATGCGGATGACGTGAATATGTTAGGAAAAACTCCACAAACGATTAGGGAAAACACGGAAATTTTACTTGAAGCAAATAAAGCGATAGGTTTGGTAGTAAATCCCGAAAAGACAAAGTATATGATTATGTCTCGTGACCAGAATATTGTACGAAATAGAAATATAATCTGCTATATATATGGAAATATATATGTATATGGAAATATGTTAATCCTTAGTCAATAGATAAGACTGGGTTTTACGAAATTCGAACATTAAGGGATGGAAAATGGGAGGCAGTAATGACCAAAGTAATTATACCGATTTATTTTTTTTAACCAGCAGACGTGCAGCCTTTAAATTTAATACAAAGATTCACTCATAAAATTGGATTAGACTATTAATCTCATCTCTCAGAATTGTTTCTAAAATGTATAAGGAAAGTAAAAAAATTCAATTTCATGTAGGCTACTCCCTTGAAATAACTTCAGTCCTCCCCCCCCCCCCCGAGCAGAGATGAGAGAGAAAGAAGTCGACGATTTTAAAAATTCACTAAACTATATTTAACTAGAGACGTAAAATTTAAAATGAAGGTTACTCTCTACAACATTGCTTAAACATTCTTAGATTTTTTAAAATAACATATCCTATGGTACTGATGAAAAGGCAGAAGGGAGTGAGAAATCTCATGTCATCCGATCTCGATGAAAGTCGATATCTGGGGGTCTTTGCAATCACAGAATACGAATAAGGTATTATTTAGTCAGACTTTGTCCCTAAAGTGGTGGAGTGGGGCAAAAATGGGTGAAAATTTAAATTAGATAACTTAGGGGTTTTCGAGACGAAAATTACGAATAATACAATTTGTGCGAATTCAATATGGCAGTTTCAGTACTATGAATTATATTTAAAAAAATTAAACATCGGATATCGCACAGGTAACATATGTACAGTATTTAAGGGGGTATGTAACACCTTTTGATAGTAGGCCTATACATTTAGTAAAATCCAAAGTGTAATTTCTACATATTCTGAATGAATGTTGTGCTGGAATTTAGTATAGTCATCAGCCAATACCTCTAGATTAATAAACAACTTTTTAGAATCCATAAACTACAGTATTTATTGTGAATGGTAATTACTTTTTCAATTGGTGCAATTTGTGCAGGGAAAATTGGTTTGTCCGATATTTTGTACGATTTCGAATATTTTAAAATGCTTTCTTCTCTGTTCTATTCAAAATGTGCGTGTGAAGAAATTATTGCCCTTGTAATATCCGTTATAATCATATTTATTATACTCTTATATAAATCTAACTTCCGCAGTATGTAATTTTACCCAATTAACCAAATTATATTTTGATTATTAAGAAGAATCGTAATTTTATTAACTTGAATTGTCGCACCACCAGTAGACGATCCCTAGATTATTACTGGACAAATCTTGTGTATTGATCTGGTAAGGGTAGGATTATATATTATATATGCGCAATGGAATGGTTTTTCCTTTTAATTAAGAATTAATTTAATTTAGAAAATGTAGGAGACGTATTGTAAAATCATTGCGAACGGAAGTCATTTACATTTATTAAAGGTATTCTTTGAGTAGGACTGTACCGTGGTGTGTTTCATAATAAGGATAATTGATATGAGCTGCTGTTATGAAAATATGAACGACTCAGAATGTTATCGCATGTCATTCTCACAGCTTACACAAACAATATTGGCTCGCCTACTGGAAATGTCATCGAGGTCATCTGCCAAAATCGGTGCCTCCGACTTTACTGATCTTGACTCACGTACGTCTGTTCGCTGCTGATTGCCACCCACCGTTCCACTGGCTTGGACACGGGAAGGGCTGTCCATTCCAACTAGTAGCGACTAGTATCCACTTCCCTATTACTTACATGCAAAATTCCGGGGTTTATTTCGGGGCCTTGCAGTGGAAACAGGCAACTAATATTTTTCACGTGGTCTTCTCGTAGCACATCGGTTATGTCACCAAAGCTTCGAGGTAAGTTTCGGCATGTGGGGTGTGATACTTCCCTTGTAAGCTGTTCTAAAATACAATTCACTTTTAACACACTGTCGAAATTTCTTAGACGTGTCACCATAATAAAATAAAATATTCTGATTTGCCACGTTGACAAGTGAAACACAAAAGATTGCATTATCGTGCCTATATTAGATCTTTTGTTGACAGGCGGTGAAATTCGAGTTTAGTGAACGCAAAGAAGTCTATTATCAATACTTCCTGTAACTTCTATCCCCCTCACAAAATATAATTGTTTTAACACGACTCTATTTTATAAAGTATAAAGTAAGCAAAGAAAATAATATTGATGTATTATCATCACCGGCAAGCTGACAACAATCAATAACTTAGGAATTACACATCTTATCTCAAGCCAGCTCATGGATATAATAATATTATTATTATTATGATCAAGATGGAAGACAAGCAACTCAGTGCAACCAAGCGTTGAGTCGTATCGAAATAAGTTGAGGTTGCTTCTGTCGCTCTGTTGTCATCAATTTGTGTGTATTAAGATAAGAGGAGTGATGCAATGCGTCGATTGTACTGTTCAGCACGTCGTACGTGAATTTAACCCAGGATATTGCATGCATGATGATGAATTGATGATATGTGAATTAATGATGGCGAAAAGAGTCCGAGGTTCAATGTTAACGAGGTATTCTCTATCTTTGGATTCTGTCCCTCTCTCATCAGAAATCTTAATTCCAACCCTGATCACGAATGTGACACACATTTTGAAACTGGTGTTACAGATGAGTTAATCTCTTTCATTTTTCCAGATTCAAAACAACTGTGACATTTCTAAGTCAAAATATTCACTTGAACTGTAAAATTAATAATTGTTATTAACCTAAACTACTTAAAATAAGTGGCAGAAAAAAATATAGAACAGAGTAAAAAGTTTCTTGATCCTGAAGCTCTGGAATTAACAGTGTAGGCTCTCAAAATATTTCTTCAAGAACAACCCATTGAAAAACATACCAATACATTAACAGCTGAAACAGATTCTATGAGATTCTTCACTAATATAACAGCATTAAAATGACAATAGAAGAAAAAGCACTGATTCAACATGAAAAACTTATCATATTACCAGGAAACAATTGGCATTCATTCATGCAGTCCTCTCTGAGGATTAAAAACTCAAAAAAGTTTCATATCCATGGTTCAAGAATTAAAACAGAAAATCAACATCCCGAATTTAAAAGAAAACTTACAAATTAAACCAAACCCTTTAACCCTATTAAATATAGAATATAATCTAAATTTAACAGAAGAAATACTGAAATCAGAAGTAAACACTGAAATACTGAAACAATTGTCTTTAGAGACAATTAATATTAGGTACCCTCCACAAAACTGGCTTCATTTATACACCGACGGATCCTTGATCTCCAGGGAACAAGGTGCAGGTGCAGGTGTTACGTGCTGTCTCTTCTCACTTTATAGATCTCTTGGATATGGAGCAACAAGTTTTGATGGAGAAATCATTGCAATAAGTGAAGGTCTCAGGAATCTTCTATACCACATCAATAAATTTTAAAATGCAGTTATATTGTCAGACTCCAAAGCAGCTATTCTATCAATCGTCTCTAAACACACACCTTCATCTCAAACAGCAGAAATAACTAAAATGCTCTCTCAATTAATATCACTCAATAAAAGAATTGTATTCCAATGGATACCATCCCATTGTGGAATCCTGGGAAACGAGAATGCGGATGCTTTAGCAAAGAAGGGCAGCACTGCTACTTACAGACCTGTTACTAAATCTACGTATTACTCTGTGAAAAGATTTATGAAATCTACATACATAGACTTCAACAAACAAAATTTGATAACACAATCTCAAGGGAAAAAATGGAACTCTCTGCATCAAAATCCACAGTTAATTCCCGATTTACCACGCAAATCGTCTGTAGCTACATTTAGATTGGCAACAGGCCATGATTGTTTGGCCAAACACCTGCATAGAATTGGAATATATCAGTCCCCTAACTGCCCATTGTCCAATTCAAATCAAGAAATGGATTCGGAACACCTCAAAACCTGTGCTTCAGTGGCTGACCATGACAATATCTTTGAAAAATATTGGAGTGCAAGAGGTCAAATTACTTTATTGTCAAACACCTGGCATTAGAAAACAACAACAACATTAGCAGCTGGCCCCTCTGTGAGTAAGTGCTGCAAACTTCTGGGAGCCAAAAAGTACCTATTACCTATTCAAGACCACTTAATGCCCATAAAACTTGTGAAATATTTTCCTTTTGGAAATAAAACATTAGAATATTTAAATTTAGTCTGCCTTGTCTGTGCCTTACACTAACAATAAACAAATATTTTTGAAAAAAAAAAAAAAACTTTTTCATTGGAATTCCCAGTTTGCCTGCAATATGTATAATTCATCCGTAATTTTATTATTTTACATGTACCAGACCTCGAGTGGATATACGACATACTGTACAGGTGTATAGGTGAAAGCATTAATTGTAATAATTATGGACACGTTATGAATGATGAAGCGTAAAAGTCACATTTAATCCTGAAGTGTAGTTATTTCCTTCCTTATCTTTCTCCAACCGCTAGGGCTGTAGATTCCAGTCACGTGCAGTATTGTCCTTGTTTTCATCATCATGGCCACCTAGAATCAAGTCGTATTGAACTTCGGTTACACCCTAACATAGCTCATTGAATCCCACGATAGATTATTAAAATACGGAGGAAAGGTTTCATTATTAACATACACGTCATTTTCTTCCTTTTCTAGGCATTACGGAGAAATTTGATCACCTGAAGGACATCGGTGTGGATGGCGTATGGCTCTCACCTATGTACCCGTCACCGATGGCGGACTTTGGCTACGACATCTCAGATTTCAAAAACGTTGATCCCATATTTGGAACACTCGAAGATTTTGACGAACTCCTGGCTAAAGCAAAAGAACTAGGTAAGTCCCAACAAAACGTATAACTTTCATCATAATCATTAATATCAACACCATCTCCATTATCACTACCATTACCAAATTTGCAACGTTTTAATAGTCTACCCAATCTCAATATTTTTTTTTATTTGACGACCAACGTTTTTCGGCTTTCGGGGTCCTATTTCATAAAACAGTGAGAATAATCTCGATTGTTTACGCAGTAATCCATAACTCTATGAACAAATGTTATTTTCCCATAAATCTAACACGTTAAATAAGTCCATTCTGGAACATCTTACTAAAGGCTGGTTCACAATAAACCGGGAGCTGAAACGACAACGAGAACGTGAACGGAAATAATGTTAAAACAAATGTATTTCAATGCTCACATTCACAATTAACTATTGTGAACGCTTACATTTAAATACACTTATTTTAACATTATTTCCGTTCTCTTCTCGTTGTCGTTTCAGCTCCCGGTTTATTGTGAATCAGCCTTAACTTGTTACACATTTAAGTTTCCATATGTGTAAATTTTACTTTTATAGAGGTATTTTACTCCAGTTGTCGGTGATTTTGAGTTCATTTTTTCTGAATTTCAATAAGTCAAATGTCAAATTAACAAGAGAAGATAAATATTATTCCATCATATGACTCATTTTTAATGTAAAATTTTATAGTTATAAATTTACATGATATTAGTAACAATGTGAACGTTTTCACCATCTTCAGACATGGGTTGACGATATCTAATGAAAAAACAACATATCGCAATACATAGTAAGGGAAAGCAGATTAAAATGAACAAGAAATGCCGAAGTTAAAAAGTTAAAAACAGTGAAAACACTTAATCTTAGATATAAAATCACAAATTTTTATAATTATGCATATTTAACTGAAATAAACGATGTCAAATATATGAAGGTATGTGTGTGTGTAGATGCTGTAAATCAAATGCTCGTGTTTCAGAAAATAAAATATGGACTTGAACCAAAATGTGATAATTTTGTGATTATAACATAATATTGGAATGTATAGACTTATTAAATATTTATATTTTACAAATATATGATAGGCTGAAAATCACAATGATATGGTTCAAAAAACCTGTCAACCCATGTCTGAAAATGCCATAATGTACGGTGAAAACGTTCACATTGTTACTAATATACGAGTAATGTTACACGCATTACCTTCTCCTCACATCGGCACCCTAATAGATAGTACATCCTTTAAAATCGCAATGGCTTTACGCCTTGCTTGTAAACTCTGCCAGCCACACCAATGTATTTGCGGAGGAATTGCTGATATTTACGGCCATCATGTACTCAGCTGTGCGAGGAGCAAGGGTCGCATTCCCAGACATACATCACTCAATGATATCATTAAAAGATCTCTGACTTCTTGTGGCATCCCGTCTCTTTTGGAACCACCAGGTATTAGTCGCGCGGATGGTAAACGGCCCGATGGTCTCACCTTAATTCCAGGGTCTAGAGGAAAATCTTTAATTTGGGACTCCACTCTATCTCTATCTCACTTACCGAATACCTCCAGACACGCTGCATCTGCTGCTGAATTAGCCGTGAAGAAGAAAGTCAATAAATATGCTCATCTTTTAGACAATTATATCTTTGTCCCATTTGCTGTGGAGACCTTCGGTCCTTGGAGTCATGACGCTAAAGTTTTGGTATCTCAAATCGGCCAAATTTTGATCTCCAATACTGGTGATCGCCGTTGCACTACTTATTTGCGTCAACGCTTAAGTATTGCTATTCAACGCGGAAATGCAATGAGCGTTTTGGGTACTCTTCCCGAGTCCAGCCCTTTGGACGAACTTTTTCTCCTGTAAAATTTATTATCTCTATGTAAATGTTTATATTTAGTTTTTATATATGTGTAATTGTAACGGTGAAAATATTGTTAATCAAATAATTTTTTTTCATAAGTGTATATTATTTTTGGGAGTGTTTTTGTATACGCAAACGCATTATTAGTTTGGTTATAACTTTTATATCACCTTTATAAAGGCAAACACGCTTTGAAATATTTAAGTAGGTATTATACATGAATGTAAATGAGAATATTAATGTAATGAGATTCTGCCATTAGAGGTTTTGTATTATATTTAAATAAATTAATGGTAATAGTCATATGATGGAATAATATTTATCTTCTCTTGTTAATTTGTCAGCGATTTGTTTTTAACAATGTTAAGCCTAATAGCGACATCTAGTGCTCAGCTAGTTGAATTCGATTCACGGCCTAATCGTGATGGACGTTCCTTCATATAAAGTAGCTAATAATAATGTGTTAAAATTTAATTATAGCTGGTTGTAGAACATTTTTTGTTGGATAAACCCTTTTACCTGAACACCGTCGATATATATAATCCAATCAGCTACGCTGTGATAGCAATAAATCTGTACTTGCTCCGTGGGAAAGCAATCTGGCTTAGCCTCTATCACCAAGTTTAGATTTTTCAATTTATTTATTTAAATCAGAAGCTCAAGTCCATCATAAGACTCGGGAAAATTCAAGTAAAACTGAAAACCTCTTCGTTTCCAGTCCAGTTCAAGCAATGACTCATGCACATATGCATCTATGTTACCACACTTAATGTTTCTGCAACGGTAGGCATTTCAAAAATGTCTATATTTAGAGCCACAGGAAAGTTAAAACACTGTAAAAGTGTAACGTAGTAATATCCTACTGACCTTGTCGTAACAATTAATTTTTAATTGATGAACTAGTGGACTTGCTCGTATTAAATATGTAATATTTGTCCGGCTTACAGCTGTTTCAGTGCTTCACGCACCATCATCAGAGCCTACTAGATCGCGGCGTCATCTCGAACTTCTCTGCCTGTTGGAGGGTGTGTTTTATTGTTGGAAGGTGTTGAAGTGTGGAGTCGAATAGTGTGTGTGTACTGAAATTGATCTGTGTTGAGGATTTGATCGGGGTGTGTTTTAGTGTGTTTGTATATTTCGTATTGTTCTAGTGTGTTGAGTTTTTGGTTCTTGGGTATGTAAGATTTCCATGTCCGTATTTATGTTATTGTATGTATGGTTAGTATTGGTTATGTGCTCGGCGTATGTAGATGATTTGTGTACAAAGACATCTCAACACACAAAAAACACAAACAAATAAATACGACCACACAGGTGTATACAAACTCAAATGTAATAGTTGCGACAAGTTCTACATAGGACAGACAGGCAGATCATTCCAAACACGCTACGAAGAACACATTAAAGCTATAACCAGAGGACACAATACATCTACATATGCTGATCACATAACCAATACTAACCATACATACAATAACATAAATACGGACATGGAAATCCTACATACCCAAGAACCAAAAACTCAACACACTAGAACAATATAAAAATATACAAACACACTAAAACACACCCCAATCAAATCCTCAACACACAGATCAATTTCAGTACACACACACTATTCGACTCCACACTTCAACACCTTCCAACAATAAAACACACCCTCCTAACAGGCAGAGAAGTTCGAGATGACACCGCGATCTAGTAGGCTCTGATGATGGTGCGTGAAGTACTGAAACAGCTGTAAGCCGGACAAATATTACATATTTAACACGAGTAAGTCCACTAGTTCATCAATTAATTATATTCAAGTGTTAAAAGTGGTGTACGCAAGATTCAAAATGAATTAATTTTTGTAGCAGTTTGATCGTAAATCAGGTTCACGATGAGGAAATTAACCTATAAGGTATTAATTTTATTTTTCGGACAAAGCTATTTTACCTTCATTACAAATAAGCCTACTGGAGTTCAGAGAAACCAAATCTCCATCATGTTCCACTTCATGAATCTAAAATCTTTTGTGCTATTGTAGGTGAAAGAATGATACAGGGCTCCTACAAAAAACGCTTGTAATTTACGTTTTATGAATCCGGGGTGCAAGAAAATAGTACCAATGGAAAGAGAAAATAAAAAAGTTTAGTTCTTTACCCTAAAGATGTTATTGTAGTTAATTCAATATGATATTATATTTTTGTATGTTTATTTTCATTAAAATAACAATTAAGAACAAAAAAGAGACCTAAAGAAGTATACTACAGAGAAAGAAATATAAATTATATTCCGAAACGAATATAAGCACAAAAACACTCTTTTCGCCTATTATGTCATTTTTACAAAAGCAATATAGTACTACTCAATGATGATAGCATTCAAGGGTTATGTTAATTGGTTAATGTTAATTGTTTGCGTTTCTATGACATATTATAATAATTATTGACACAAACTTTACAAAAATCAACATAAACAATATTCGATTTTAAGAAAAGATACAGTTGCATACATCAGGTTACCAACACGCAACAATGCGTGATAATACGAAATTTGGCTATTATTGATTTGAATTCCAGAAATTTGAAAGTATTTTTTTTTCAAGCTGTCTGTTATTCGGAAGTTTTAATTGGCGATGGTGATGGGGATATAATTTTCAGTATCGGTTTCCGTTATTGAGAATGTCCGTTAGCATGAAGCAACATCATCATTTTACGCCATAAATTTCTACCAGGGAATTGAAAATGTTCGTTATTTAGAAGTGTCCCTTAGAAGATTTATTTTTATAGTAACACTATCAATCAGTTCATATCATTCATTCATTTATTATCTTCCATAGATCTTACATGAGCAATGAAGCTTTAAGATGTGGAACAAGACAAAATTTTACAATATTACAGTTACATTTTTACCAATTTTTACAATATTTTACAATTTTTACAGTTTTACAATGTAGTAATTTTCTATAATGATGAGGTGAGGTCCGAGGGTTCGCCAAAAGATTACCCGGCATTTGCCTTTTGGTTGGGGAAAACCTCGGAAAAATCCAACCAGGTAATCAAATCAAAGGGGTACATAATTCAGACTTTTTCAATCTTTTTTCGCATAAAGAACGCTTCTGTACATTCATTCAGTAGAATTCTACAAATGTTCACGTAGACATGAACATTTAGATGGCATTAGGGACGTTCTCGGAGACTGAATAAAAATTTAATCCCCCGACCTCGCACTATATTTTTTAATATCAAGTGTACACAACAAATAATGTCCATATCCTAGAGTAACTAAGGGAAATATTTCCTGGGAAATTCGTTCAATTACGCGAAAGGAACTTAAGTGTGAAATGGAAAATTTCTAAAAGGGGTATAAAAATGAATGAAAGTCAGAGGATAGCATTTTAAGTATCCGATTCTGGTGAGTACAATACTGAAAACAAATGAATGTACAGATTTGTATTGTACCACATTGTACTGCAAAAACGACACCCTTTTTTTCTCACTGTTATTTATACTCGCTTTAACATCTTTGGTCATATCGCGAGTTAATCTTTTTGGGTGAAATCCGAAGGCCTGTGTACTATTGTTGAGACTGATGCTATTGTTGTGAACTAGATGACGACTGTATATGTATTACTGATTTGTTATGAATATGATTTCGGTGATGAATGAGGCTTGTGATATTCAGAGAGGTTGTGACCCGAATTTCCTGACATTTGCCTTACGGTTGAGGGAAACCCCTGAAAAACCTCAACCAGGAAATTCAACCCGAACGGGAATCGAACCCGGGCCCTCTGCGTAAGAGACCAGCATGCTGACCCCTACACCACAGATGTGGTCTACACCCATTTTATGTTACCAATATAGGACAGCATTGTATTCCAGTTACTGGCCTTGTACTGGCGCGTACATCTGCCGCGTCAGCGAACGTAGGTAGTATGAAACGCATTGTAGTATAATATTTATTGTCGACTTCTGATTTGTAATACTCTTAAATGAATTCTTACGACAAACTCTACAGCTCAATCTCAACGAATTGCTATTTATTGTTTCTGCAAATATTGTCATTTCATAATTTTTCCAGGCATCAAGTTGATTTTGGACTTCGTCCCCAATCACTCCAGTGACGAACACGAATGGTTTGTGAAATCTCTGCAGAAGATAGACCCTTATACAGATTATTACATGTGGCATGATGGAAGACTTGATGATTCTGGCAACAGGATTCCTCCTAATAACTGGGTAAGTACAGTAGTGACAAAAAAAAAACCGGACCGATTCTTGTAGCTGATTTCAGAGTCACAGATTAAAATTTTGCTAGTCACAAAATACATCCGTGTTACCTTATCTTATAAAGGAGACTATGATCAAAAAGAAAAAATAGAAAAATTTAATTACATAAATGTAACAATAAGAAGAACTCTGAAATCAAAAGCTAGAAAAGATACATTGTTAAAATTTTATAAGGTGATGTCAGTGCCCAGTTTACTATATGGAAGGGAAACATGGGTTATGAAAAAGAGAGATGCCTCTAGATTACAAACAAATGAGATGAAATTTTTGAGAAACGTAGCAGGTTACAGGAAAATAGAACATAAAAGAAACGAAGAAATAAGAGAAGAACTTGAGATATATGAATTAAACAACAAAATAGAAGAATATAGAAATACATGGATGTCTTACATTTCAAGGATGTAGGAGGACAGGATACCATATAAGTTTTGGAAATATAAACCTCGGGGAAGAAGAAATATTGGAAGACCAGCCAAAAGATGGATGGACCAATTTCAGTAGCTGCTACAGGAATCAATTTCCTAATGCATGAAGGATGATGATGATGATGACAAAATACATCCATCTTGTATAATTAATTGTAACAATGAAATTTATTGCATTTGTTCGATTCTTACCTTATTTTGTTTCCTTCAGTGCCTCAAACTTACAGACGAAAAACTTAAGAGTGTTTTATTTTCATCTGGCATCAATATTACATTTCTACCTCTATTCGGCAAAGATAACTGCGTGTTTTTACATTAAATAACAGTACATGCCTCTGGCTTCACTATCCATATTGAAATTACCACAGTTCGACACAATACATAGCACAGGATTCTTTTGTATCAGCTACAAAAGTCGGTCCGGGTTTTTTTTTTGCCACTACTGTGCATAGTTTATTTACAGTCCAGATGGCATATGAACGATTAGGTATATCAACATTATTTAATTCCTATCTGATTCATGTGCCGAACTCTGTTACGTTAAGCACATATTTATATTACGACAAAGAAGTAGAGCGCACATTTTTCCGCGAAAAATAAACCCAACTACCGCTGATTCAGATTCGATTACTGTCTTTCTCATACTTATTGTAAAAGAATATAGGGTCGGAGCTGGACGGGAGTACAATTAATTTTGTACGGTGGTAGGAGCCTTAACTGTCCGCTATTCGCCCCAACTCAATGAGCATGACTCACAGATGATGCTAGTGCCGAGAAGCATAGAACACTTAGTTCATCAGAGATTATCCAGAGTGCACCACAGGTGGTTGGTCCATATTACGGACTACAGAATATAACACTGGAAAGAAAACGCCAAAACAGATTTTGTCTGTATCTCACGGAAAGAACATCATTCAATATTTGTTTCAACTACGTTTTGACCACAATGCGTCTAGTAATATAGAGAATGGATATTAAGGGAAGTGGGTAGTGATTTGTGATTAAAAAACTCCTTTTTTGTTTAAAACAAGTATAAAACGTGATCTTTAAAACTATGTATATATATATATATATATATATATATATATATCTGAAGGATGCACTGGAAGGAATGGTGAACGGGAGAAGAGTTCGGAGCAGAGGAATATATTAGATGATAGACGACATTAAGAAATATGGATCATATGAGGTGACAAAGAGGAAGGCAAACAATAGGAAAGACTGGAGAATGCTGGGTTTGCAGTAAAAGACGTGCCCTTGGGCATAATAATATGACTGAATATATATGCTATGGGGGGTATCTTTGCAGATAAGTCCAGGGTGCGAATTTAGCATTCTGATGAGGGGTGGATAGAATCCTAGATAGAGATTACCATATATAAAATTATTATTATTATTATTATTATTATTATTATTATTATTATTATTGCTGTTGACATTAAGCTTACTGTGATGAAATGTAAACATTGGCAGTTAGAATAGTAAAGTAACCTCTGTATCACGAATGGATCACACTTTTACGGCTCAACGCTTGGTCACACTGAGTTGCTTGTCTTGCATCTTGATCATAATAATAATTATATCCATGAGCAGGATTAAGATAAGATGTGTAATTCCTAACATATTGATTGTTGTCAGCTTGCCGGTGATGATAATACATCAATATTATTTTCTTTGCTTACTTTATACTTTATAAAGTATATCGTATTAAAACAAATTATATTTTGTGAGAGGGAAAGAAGTTATCCCTGGCAGGGTTGTTAATATGAATTTATGGGAAAGGGATAACTTCTCCCTCCTCCCCGTTAATTAGCACCCTGGATAAGTCCTTTAAACAGAATCTGTAAATATGGCAGTGCGTGTTATTCATACAGCCTTTTTCCCATCAAATAGGCCTACAGTTTCTTGTAAATTAATATTTTTCAAACTTAAGTGTATTTTTCTCTGAAACTACTGAATCTATTTACATGAAATTTTTGCAGTGTTATCTTCTGTCTGTGTTCTACAAAGTAGACCTAAGGTTTATGAATATGAGACACATATCATAAGAAAATAATATATACAATATGCGTTGAAAAAAATGTCAAAAATTGTTAATTGAATTAAATTTTATTTCTGATTCTCTAGGGGTGAAATATTAATTAAATATTACTTTAGAATTTACAATTTACATTACTTGATAACTTAAAAAAACACAAGAAATATGAATGGGGATGGTAGCAAGTATAGCTCGTGCGGAACCTGGTGAAGCTTGGAGGAAGAGAGCAATAATGTGGTGTGGGGTCGGCTACCGGCCGATGTTACAGTGACGAGATGCAAGCGAGACTGAACAAGCGTTACCCCCCTCCACTCCTAACCGCCCGTAGAACTGATTTCGCCATCAAGGTCAAGCTTCACCAGGTTCCGTTCGAGCTATAATATGCACTTAAAAACTGAGGGTAGGCCTACATTTAGCTAAGTAGGAAACAGATCGTCAGTTGTGACCCTTTTTTTCACCTGGATAGAAACTAATTAGTTGTCTTTTATGCCACTGAATTTAGAATGATTTATTATATAATCATGGAAATTTTATTATACTCTGAACACTAAAAGCCTATAAATATTTAACTAAACTTTTGTACTGAAATGTTTTTATCGTATAGGAATCACTGACGAGTCCCTTTACATGAATGCCATAAGAGAAGGTCAGGGCATGACAGCCCACAAAAACTAGTGTATCAGGATAGAAATCCATTGTCTATCTTGCAATTTTTGCTACTACTACAATAGTAACGCTTTTGTATTTTTAAGCTTAATCTTTCCAGTTCCAAAATTACTTTATCTTTTTTGTCCCCTGTAATCACCAGTTTTCTAGTAAAAATGTTTTAGTACAGAATATGTAAACTGTGCATCACGCTTTGAAAACCGGCTCTCAAAATATGTGTTAGTTATGTACAGTAAATATTATATTATACATATCAGGAAATAAAAGGGATTCGCAAAGAAGCAGTAATAATAGATTTAATTATCACCACTCTTCCCTACACTACCTTGGTGTGACTATAATTTTAGAGTTAATTATATCTTTATTTCGCAGCAAGCAGCGTTTGGAGGCCCAGCCTGGACGTGGCGTGATGAACGACAGCAGTACTACTTACACCGGTTTGACCCCAAGCAACCCGATCTAAACTACAGCAACCCTGCAGTTGTAGAGGATATGACGGTAAGCAGACATGAGTGCATATCATAGACAACTAACCAGGGAGCGAAACTTGTTGCCCGATGAAACAGGTTAGCTGTTACTTGACTGTACATACGGGTTTGTTCACATGAGCATAAGTGAATAATTTCGAGGGAAAAATTGTTCCGGGGCCAGGTATCGAATCCGGGACCTTTGGTTAAACGTACCAACGCTCTCCCAACTGAGCTACCCGGGAACTCTATCAGACACCGATCCAATTTTTCCCTCTATATCCACAGACTTCAAAGTGGCTAACAACCGTCAAGCAACCAACATTGAGTGCACACTAACTCTGTGTGACTTATTGTGGTTTTCTGTTAACGTACAGTGACGTGTATTATGCAAATCAAGCTTTCAGGTATAACTCCCTATAAAGTTGATTTGAATAATTTCGAGGGAAATAAGTAGTCATGTTCAGCGGTGGAGAGGGATGGGCTGAAATATTTGTTTTAAAAACAGAAATTCATAGCTCTTGTGAAGCAGAATTTACAAAAAGAACCCAAATATTGCGGAGTGTTTCTCTCAAATGTCTGCCTATGTTTGGGACAACTTAAATTTGCGGAAGAAAAAGAAAAGGACAAAGCAAGATCATGATTAACTGATTCAAATCTGCAAGACTGTTACATATAGCTACAAGCTACTTCTCTTTGGACATCACTGAAATTCCGAGTTCAAGGATTTCATTACCCTGATGAGAATTTAAAAAAATGTGTTTATGTTAATTATTTTATTTATGTATTGATATACGTAGGACTGTTAAAAATATTAGATTCCATAGTGATCGGTCATTTAGTACTACTGGGCAGTACTCACAATCTTCAAAAGGCTGAGAACCCCTGCACTAATCTAAAGTTAGCCTACCTTGGACGCATGTAACTGATTTTAATTCTAACCTATAACCCATGAAACACAATCAATTTTTTGTTGAATCGTTGTCATTAATTACAACCTCATTTAACAACTGAATGTAGTTATCTTCAACAGCGGTACCATTGATTTTATTTATTTTATTGGGTTATTTTACGACGCTGTATCAACATCTAGGTTATTTAGCGTCTGAATGAAATAAAGATGATAATGCCGGTGAAATGAGACCGGGGTCCAGCACCGAAAGTTACCCAGCATTTGCTCTTATTGGGTTGAGGGAAAACCCCGGAAAAAACCTCAACCAGGTAACTTGCCCCGACCGGGATTCGAACCCGGGCCACCTGGCTTCGCGGCCAGACGCGCTGACCGTTACTCCACAGGTGTGGATGGCACCATTGAGGTAGAAGCTTAAAACCTCTTCTTAATTATTTATCTGTAAGTTCAATTTCTGACAATAAAATATTTAACTTCATATTTACTTTCCTTTCATTGCACGCCATTCTCGGACATACCGTACTGAGGCAGTGTCTCAAAGCTACAGTTTCAGCTGAAGTGAACTAGATAGTTGTCTAAAAAGCCGGATGTGACGTCAGAAGTCATGATCCAAAGCTACGTAGTGCATAGCAATCAAGTCCGTAGTGGCTAGTAAACGAAAATGATGACTTGTACACTAAACAAACATGGATACCTCATCAGCAAATGGGGTTATGACATCTGAATATGCTTTGGAAGTGAAATAATGTACAGTAGTGGCAAAAAACCGGACCGACCATTGTAGCTGATTTCAGAGCCTTGTTCACTCCAGAGCACAATAGACTGGTAACTAACAAGCAAATGTTCTGATAGGGGCAGATAAAAAAGTTATTTTTTTTTCTTCCACCATGTTAATAATGTCAAAAGAAGTGCTTATACAAATTTTGGCCACTCGACCGCAATTACGAGGCCGTCCAGAAAGTTATTTTCCCTGGGCCGTTTATACAAAAAAGCACAATTGCATGGAAATATTTATTGAAACAGATACAGCAATTGTTGCGCTATTTGTGAACATAACCCCCATTGAAATTGAGACATTTGTCATACTATGGGACCAGTTTTTGTGTCGTAGAAGTCAGCCGCCTCAGATCGGAACCAGCGTTTGACTGCGTCTGCACCTCTCTCTATCGATTCCATGAAATGGGAAATGTCTCAGTTCCGGTGGAAATTACGTTGAAAAATAGCTCAATAATTGCTGTGTCTGTTCTAATAAATTTGTCCAATGAAATTGTGTTTTTCTTTCTGTTAACGGCCTCTGGCGAACTTATTTTTTTACGGTCCTGGTAATTGCTGTCGAGGGGCCAAAATCTGTATAAGCATTTCTTTTGACATTATTAACATGGTGGAAGAAAAAAAGTAACTTTTTCATCTGCCCCCATCAGAACGTTTGCTTGTAAGACTTTCGTTGTTCGAATCCTGCCTGGGAAGCAAACTTTTTTTGTTCCTTATTCAAATTTATTCCCTGTTCCTTATTCAAATTTATTCCCAATACTTTTAGATTACTGGTAAAATTTATTTTCTGGAAATAATAACTTAATTAAGTAGTAAAATATCGCTGCAATCGAAAAGTATTGGGAATAAATTTGAACAAGGAACAAAAAAAAAGCGTTTCCTTTCCAGGCAGGATTCGAACCACAAAAGTCTTAGTTACCAGTCTATCGTGCTCTGGAGTGAACAAGGCTCTGAAATCAGCTACAAGGGTCGGTCCGGATTTTTTGCCACTACTGTAAATATGATGTAGAATATGACGTTAACTTTGAACATTGACATTATAGAATCTTCTTTACAATGCTTTAATAGTAATATACGTTACAAGAGCGGTATGTTCACGTTTTCATATTCGAGGAAGAGATTGAAAAAGCGAAACGTAGTTGAGCTTTTTTAATTTCCGAGAACATGAAAACAAACATACCGCTTGTGTATCGTACATAATTTTGTGCGAAGATCGTTTATTACATACCTGAAAAACGAATTTCTAATTAGTTGCAATTGAAATCTCCATGTTGGTTTCTGTTTAATGACGGCAACTTCGGAAAACCAAAATATCTTTCTTTAACATTGTTGCTATAAAATGTTTTCTGTGTTTACTATACTCCAGCAGGCCGTGATATACGTCTGTCTTTTTTTTTTCCCCAGTCTATAAATGCGAACTTAAAACAAACGGTAAGGTTATGTAATGATTTATTTTTCATTTTAATATTTTAACAATATTATTTATATAACATATTGCAGTAATAACATCGGCATCTGGAATCTTGTTGATTTTTTCACGGCTTCCTTAATGTTACATGTATCAGGAATGCAATAAGTTTCCTGGAGTAGTAGACTTTACTTAATGTTTGCAAATATTTAAAAACAATAATTAACATTGCAATTTAGGTGAAATTGCAGTGGTAAGTTTCCAATTTATAATCATTACTATGTTAAACGTCTCTAACAATAATATGTTGAAAGCCTAAAGCAGTAAAATGAATGTCGCGCTTAAGCGGTAAGAAGAGGGAAATTGTTATGTGTGTTACGTTGGGAATACTGAATGTGGTATTTCACACTTACCGCGTATTGGTTCTGTGCGGAAAACAAGCAAATACGCACGATCTCGCACAAACATTATTGTAATATATTAGGCCTTATCTTTTCCACATAACTCGTAATGAAACTGCATTAGGACACTGCCTTCTTAATTCAGTGCTGCACCGTGATGTCATGGTTTTTAGAAAAATAGTCTGTGAAGAAGGCCATGTTTCAAGCATACATGTCCGAAGCTCCCTAGTGTGTAGTTTGCAAGACACGTAGTTGCTAGTCACTAGTGTGTAGCATGGACTTGAGCTTTGAGACACGGCCTTAGTTTAGTTACTAACCAACATATGTCATGAGAAAATGTAATTTAATGACATTTTTCTTCTATGTTTTATTCTCAAACGTGAGTTCACGTAGTACAGCCCGACAAAACGTACGCAGTAAAAATATTAAATTACGTATCTATTAAAATTTCCAATTGAAAGGGTTACACCAGCTGCTTGTCTATGCGGATGACGTGAATATGTTAGGAGAAAATCCACAAACGATTAGGGAAAGCACGGGAATTTTACTGGAAGCAAGTAAAGCGATGGGTATGGAAGTAAATCCCGAAAAGACAAAGTATATTATCATGCCTCGTGACGAGAATATTGTACGAAATGGAAATATAAAAATTGGAAATGTATCTTTTGAAGAGGTGGAGAAGTTCAAATATCTTGGAGCAACAGTAACAAATATAAATTATACTCGGGAGGAAATTAAACACAGAATAAATATGGGAAATGCCTGTTATTATTCGGTTGAGAAACTTTTATCATCCAGTCTGCTGTCGAAAAATCTGAAAGTTAGAATTTATAAAACAGTTATATTACCGGTTGTTCTGTATGGTTGTGAAACTTGGACTCTCACTATGAGAGAGGAACAGAGATTAAGGATGGTTGAGAATAAGGTGCTTAGGAAAATGTTTGGGGCTAAGAGGGATGAAGTTATAGGAGAATGGAGAAAGTTACACAACACAGAACTGCACGCATTGTATTCTTCACCTGACATAATTAGGAACATTAAATCCAGACGTTTGAGATGGGCAGGACATATAGCACGTATGGGCGAATCCAGATATTCATAGAGAGTGTTAGTTGGGAGGCCGGAGGGAAAAATACCTTTAGGGAGGCCGAGACGTAGATGGGAAGATAATATTAAAATGGATTTGAGGGAGGTGGGATATGATGATAGAGAATGGGTTAATCTTACTCAGGATAGGGACCAATGGCGGGCTTATGTGAGGGCGGCAATGAACCTCCGGGTTCCTTAAAAGGCAGTAAGTAAGTAAATATTAAAATTTCCACCGTGATTTTTCTTTGTAAGTTGTTTCACCTGTATTGTTCGCAGGATGTTCTTCGGTTCTGGATGGACAGGGGTGTCGACGGATTTCGAGTAGATGTCATTCTATGTCTGTTTGAGGGCCCGATAGATGTTCCTGATACAGAGACGGGGCCACCCCAGAACCTCCCAGAAAGTTACGATATGGTGTATAAGTGGCGCAAGGTTCTGGATGAGAAGAGTGCCGAGTTGGGGACGACAGAGTGAGTATAATGATGCCGAAGCATTATCTATAATCTTTTTTGTTATCATCTTGAGCTACCGGTTTCCCCTCTCACATGTTCTTTCTAAATGTGTTTTTATGTTTAAATCTACAATATCGTGCATATCTAATTTTCCATTTGACTCTGGACAGCAAGTGTTCCATCTTCAAGAGCAGAGTTCAAATATTCATGGGCGGTGTTGCTACTTTGTATCTCAATGCACTTGACTCGTATAATTTCGTAATTATATTGAAAATCTCGTGTGATCTGATTTCAAGCATTATTCGTATTTTTGAGAGCATAGGTATTCTTTAATACTAAATCTGGAAGTCATAACCTAGGTAGGCCTACGTTAATGTTATTTAAAACTCCCACCCAGCTATTTTATCTGAAAAGTAGATCCAATAAACGTAGATTATAAGTGTAGATTGCAGACTAATTTGCATGAGATTCTGTGTTTGAATCTCTATATTTGCACCTTTTCTTTCGAATCTTTCACTTTATTTTATTTTACTGTTCAATAATTTTGTATTATTGTAACATTAAAATTTTATAAAATTTTACTTGATGATATAAAATGTTTTATATGAAGCATTTCATAGCGTGTTTTTGGAAATCTATTGATTTAATTCCAAACTTCGTAACTAGATAAACTGAAAAATAAAATAAAATCAGCTGTTATGGTTCACATTACATTTACAATACACTGTCCTTCATAAGCGTGTTAAACAAATGTAAGTAAACTTGGTCAATAGTTTTTGTAATTCTGTTCAACTTTATAAATTTTTCACACATTATCGTTTTATTTTACAGAATATTTATGCTGGAAGTTTACGGAAACACAGAAGAACTTATGGCTTATTATGGTACGCCGGACAATCCAGGAGCACACTTCCCATTCAACTTCAAATTTATAACCGATCTGAACGGCGGGTCCAGTGCTTATGACTTCAGCAACGTAATTAACGATTACTTGAGTAACATGATCGACAACCGCACACCGAACTGGGTGGTAAGTTCAACTGTTAGATCTTTTGTCGTTAAACTTATCCTAAAATGCAAATAGTGGTAAGAGAAAATATACCAGGACCCATCGGAAATAAAATCAAAAGTATGAAAATTTTAATTATAGTTTATCTAAAGACGCTCGCAACTGCAGAGGTTATATCAGCGTCGCCGGTGTGCCGAAATTTTGTCCCGCAGGAGTTCTTTTACATGTCAGTAAATATACTGAAATGAGCCTGTCGTATTTAAACACATTTAAATGTCATCGATCTCGGCCGGGATCGAACCCACAACCTCGAGCATAGAAGGCCAGCGCTATACCAACTACGCTACCGAGGGCAACCAAAATTATGAATTCTGTTTGTATAATGAAGGTTATAATTAAGGTTCGGATAGAGTAGCTGTATCAGGATATGCTGTATGACTGTATAGGATAGGACCTTGACTTGCTTCAGACTAAGTAAACACTACCTCCTTCCACTAGCTAAAACTCTACTTGCTGGGAATAGCACTCCCCACCCCCTAGCTAAAACATCAGTGAATGGACAGTACAGCCGAGAACAACTGAATATATGTCGTCACGACTGTCGACTGGGGTACATGCGACAACTAGTTAACGTATGTAAACAAAACGCAAGGACCAAGGTTGCGTATCCTGATATAGCTACTTTATCCGAATCTTACTTACTTACTTACTTACTTACTTACTTACTTACTTACTTACTTACTGGCTTTTAAGGAACCCGGAGGTTCATTGCCGCCCTCACATAAGCCCGCCATCGGTCCCTATCCTGAGCAAGATTAATCCATTCTCTATCATCATATCCCACCTCCCTTAAATCCATTTTAATATTATCCTCCCATCTACGTCTCGGCCTTCCCAAAGGTCTTTTTCCCTCCGGCCTCCCAACTAACACTCTACTCATATATGCATTTCTGGATTCGCCCATACGTGCTACATACCCTGTCCATCTCAAACGTCTGGATTTAATGTTCCTAATTATGTCAGGTGAAGAATACAATGTGTGCAATTCTGTGTTGTGTAACTTTCTCCATTCTCCTGTAACTTCATCCCTCTTAGCCCCAAATATTTTCCTAAGCACCTTATTCTCAAACACCCTTAACCTATGTTCCTCTCTCAAAGTGAGAGTCTTGCTGAAATTCATACTGATATAATTTTCATATCGTATATTATACATTGTAATTTTCTTACAAATCATCGGTTCCGTTTTAGATATAGCCAAAGACCTACCGTACTATTTACCCTCCGAACTTTATCCGAATCTTACTTATCATAAAGCACCGTCAAGGGTTGGGCTTCTTAGTCGCGATATGTAGGCCTACCCAATCTTGTGAGACTAACAAATAGCGAAAATAACTGATCTTGTGTTCGGCGTGCTCATTGCCACCAAAGAGAACACCGGACAAACAAAAGAACAAAGACAACCAGTTCTCATGTTTAGTTAAGTGTCCGAAGACCGGTTTGAACCTTATTAGTGTCACACCAATAATGCATCCCTCATGAGGTAACTAAACAGGGAGATAATGGGATAGAGTGGCCAGTTCCTGTCCCCTTCCATTGCAACATCGCCGATTAGCTACGTGCAGTATTACAATAATCAATCAGACTTCATGTGTGTACAAACAATTGTTCTTTCTCTGACGTATGTCGTCAAGTGAGATGTACAGTAGTGGCAAAAAAAACCGGACCAACCCTTGTAGCTGATTTCAGAACCTTGTTCACTCCAGAGCACGATAGACTGGTAAGTAAGACTTTCGTGGTTCGAATCCTGCCTGGGAAGGAAACTTTTTTTGTTCCTTATTCAAATTTATTCCCAATACTGTTCGATTGTTAGTAAAATTCATGTTCTGGAAATAATAAGTTAATTAAGTATAAAATATCGCTGCAATCGAAAAGTATTGGGAATAAATTTGAATAGGGAACAAAAAAAAAGTTTCCTTCCCAGGCAAGATTCGAACCACGAAAGTATTAGTTACCAGTCTATCGTGCTCTGAGCAAACAAGGCTCTGAAATCGGCTACAAGGGTCGGTCCGGTTTTTTTGCACTACTGTACATATCAGCAAGAACCTCAAACCAGAGAGCACAGTCCTCATATAAAGGAAGTAAATGTCCATTTCTTTGGCTATATCTAAAACGGAACCGATGATTTGTAAGAAAATTACAATGTATAATATACGATATGAAAATTATATCAGTATGAATTTTTTCAAGCAAATTCAATTTGAGGGTTTCACGATGCTCACATCATCTGATCGTTTGGTCGCCCATATTGACAAGATAGCGCTGTAGTTCCAAGTTGGGCGCTTAAGGGGTTAGGTACACTTACAGCAGTGAAATTTTGGAAATATCCAATATTTTTTCCTCCATTACTGTATCTTATACAATAATGAAAATTAGTATGAGTAAAACACTCTCTTCTGCTATAAGAAAAAATATTTTTATGATTTTAAAAATTATTTACATTTTTTTTCAAAATTCAATTTACTGTGCAGTGATGAAGCGTTTCCCACATAATTCATAAATTATCCAACATTCTGTAATGACATTTTTGTGTGTATTTATGCTTGTCATATCTACAACATGATGCAAGATCACTTCTCTACCGTTGATAGATTGTCTGATAAAGAATAAATTCATTTTACAAAATGGTCAAATATCAGCATTTTCTTCTAACACAAAATAAAAAAGTAGTATTTATTAAGGAATGTAGTTGAAAGAGTATGATATTGTAAACATGAGTTTCAGCAATAAAATAAAAGAAAGAGAGAACATAAAAAAGTTAACAAGTTTATGAGTTATGTATGAGGGAAAAGCTTCATCATTGCACAGTGAACCGCACATTTTGAATTTTGAAAAAAATATATATATAAATAATTTTTTTTAATCGTAAAAATATTTTTTTTTTCATATAGCAGAAGGACAGTATTTTACACATACTAATTTTCATTATTGTATAAGATATAATAACGGAGGAAAAAGTGTTGAATATATCCAAAATTTTATTGCTGTGAACTGTACCTAACCCCTCAACTGTCATGTCCCATCTTTATAAAAAAAAAAGTAAGGTACGCTATAATAACAAAATAAATACCTCAATTATTTTCCGAATCAATAGCATATATAACCTATATACACACATCATGACTATGATACGCTGTAATTTCTTATATCATTTATGCTCCAATGCCTATTTCTTGATGGCTAAAAGAACTTACTTTCACCTTTTATTTTCGGAAGCTGGTCACTAAAATATAGCTTACTAAGAAGCATTAACTTTTAGTGGATCTTTAAGAATAGCAAAGGATCTCAATAATGAGAAAAGTCTGTAAATAAGGAATTTTGTCCACTACACAACAATTTCCGACGTTTGGAGGTAATTTAGCAGTGATTTTAAATGTAAGTACAGGGACATAATTTTATTTTTACTTCAATTTTTATTGTACCTCAGTTTTTTAATGTACTTCACTCCCACCTCTTCTACTAATAAAGTTCCAACTGTCCTCCAGACAGAATCAAGACCGCATATAGTAAAGAGCACTGAGTTAGTGAGTATAGTACGTTCCAGAAATATGTTCGCGTTTTCCAGTGACGAAAGAGGTTTCAATATTGAATCATATTTTCGCACAGCTACTGTCCGTTTGCCTACGTCGCATCCCGATTTCCCCCACCTGCTTCAGCACGCCCCTCTGTAAAAGCTGGGCTGTCTTAGCTCTTTTCTGAAAACATTAATTTCTGTTAGGAATTGGACGTTTATGTGATATTATACAACTGTTTCAAATAACTTAAATAAAAGGGCCTCGTTAAGTAATTAACTGTCACGTGATTTTCCCCCTTTCTACGATCCTGCGGCATAACCACTTGGACGGACAGTAGATAGCATGTCTGAGTAATTTTATCTGTGCGGATCGGGCAGAAGTGAAGACTGAATTTACAGTACGTAAGGTACTCTTTTATAGAGTAGGTACAGAATTATTTCAACATGAGTTACTAGTACGAAGAACGAAACTGGCAATTGGAATTAGATGCAATAGTCTATAGTGCGATAATATGCACAAAAGAACTGAAGCCTGTATCGAAATGAATGGCCATCATTTTCAAATATGTGTTTAAATATCCATATTATGATTATTTTTCATTTTAACTTAATTCTCTAAATTGTACGCTAATGTGCTGTAGACAGTATAATATACACTGCATAATGAATACGTTCGCATGGATAACTCAGTTCGTGAGTAAAAACACTTATTGTGAATACAGTACCGCATTTTGTTTAAACAAAAACCTAATGAAAATTGTCGAACTCAAAATTGCGATATTTCCTGGTTTACGTAAATGGATGAAGTACTTTTCTTCCCTCCTATACCTAGTAAAGTGATGTGTTTGTGTTTTACGCCAGTATCATCGAACTCCAGTCGTGGAAGGGGTCGCGAACGGTGTTTCCGGTTCTCTAAAGGTATAGCCAGGTTAATATTAAAAATGTTAGTAAAAATAAAATGATGTCCCTGTATAATGGTGTGTGATGTTTATTTTGCAGCTCGGAAACCATGACCAACACCGAGTAGCCACGCGTTACGGCCCGGAGCTCGTCGATGGAATGAACTTCTTGGCACAGCTTCTGCCAGGCATCGGGGTCACGTACTACGGTGAGGAGATCGGTATGGAGAATACGTACATCACCTGGGACCAGTGCAGGGATCCACAGGGCATTAATGCTGGACCCGAGCACTACCTGGAGCGAACTCGTGACCTAGAGAGGACCCCATTCCAATGGGACGACACCACGAGCGCAGGTCAGATTTCATACGCAAGTTCAAACTGGGTAGAAACTAAAGAATTAACCGTGCAGTAGTTAGGGCATACAAATTTAATGCTGTGTAGCATTGCAGTCAATACTGAATCTCGTCCAGCAAGGAAACTTTCCATAGTGTTAGGCTGAAACTACATTTAAAAGCATCTATATGGATGAACATATATAAAGTGCTCCCCCACTTAGGTGCAGCGAAGAGAAACGTCATTTCAGGACTGGCCGTCCACTACAGGGCAGCGATGTGAAGAGAAGCCCCTTGATGCAGGTTCATCCATACAATTGATTTTACCACACCTGTATAGTAACGGTTAGCGCGTCTGGCAGCAAAACCAGGTGGCCCGGGCTCGATTCCCGGTCGGGGCAAGTTACCTGGTTGAGGTTTTTTCTGGGGTTTTCCCTCAACCCAATATGAGCAAATGCTGGGTAACTTTCGGTGTTGGACCCTGGACTCATTTCACCGGCATTATCACCTTCATCTCATTCAGACGCTAAATAACATAAGCTGTTGATAAAGCGTCGTAAAATAATCTACTAAAATGAATAAAAAATACAATTGATTTTCTGTACTGCATATTAACCTAGATCATATGAGGGGCTCACAACCGGAGTGGACCAAGTCCACCAGTGATCAGTTTGTGGATTAATACAATCTAGGATGAAGAAAACTTAGATTTATTCATTGCCATAACAAACAAAGTACATAACTCACTTGTTACTCCACAGAGGGCAGCATTTCCTATGGAAGGTGAAGGTTGCTAAGCGTGTGCCAGGAACTTTACGACTCGATATCTCAGAACTATTCCAGATGGACTTGGTCCACTCTGGTTGTGAACCCCTCAGATAGGTCGGCCTTATAGGCTTTGAAGTCAACTTTTGTCAGGTTTACTATGCTGCCATCTAGTTGTTACATAAAGAGTCACGTCATAATTCCCATTTGAATTGCATTAGCGACTGTACTGCCATCTCGTGTTCGATTACGGCAGACGGGTGGCGATCCTGGAGGTTGTTCTCTTCAAAGTGCAAACGAATTTAACATAGCGATGATCTATCTGGTTACATTTGTGATCTGGGATGTTAGTCACCACAATACAGAGTTTATCAACAGTAATCTCACTAGACGTTTTGATTTATCTAGAGAAAATCAAAACCCGAGTGGGATTTAATTGACTATTACGCGATTAGAAGAAAGTATATAAAGATTAGAAGTAACGAAGTACTCCAATACAATAAAATATTAATTGACTTACGAAAATACAACTGTCTTCAAATGTATTATTGTACCATCTCAACATTACAAATATTACGCTAGATGCATGCTAGATGGCAGTAGTGTCTTTATACAGACGCTGTAATGATTACTATTCAATAAATCTTAATATTAAACAATCTCTGATACGTGACTATCCATAATATCATATAGCAGAAGTTCTTTTTATCCTCTCAGAGCAGAAGCTATAACATAACCTAACTAATATACACAAGTGTTAGAAAAGTTTTAATTAACGACGATGACATAAAAAATAAACATGAATAATTTTAAAAGGAATAATTATTGAATGTACAATTTTCAAATTTGAATGTGGTTGGTGGTTCAATAGATGGACGTGTGCGTAATAGAAGTGGAACTCGTTGATTTAGGCCTACATGGTGTATTCAACTTATTCAGAATTTCCGAATGAATAATTTTAAAAGGAATAATTATTGAATGTACAGTTTTCAAATTTGAATGTGGTTGGTGGTTCAATTGATGTTATATTGGACGTGTGCATAATAGAAGTGGAACTCGTTGATTTAGGCCTTCATGGTGTATTCAACTTATTCAGGATTTCCGAATGGTGCTCTTCATTTATTTGTAAATCGGATTTCGGAAGATGCATAGGTATGATCAGTGATTTTTATTAATTCTTGTTCTTGAATGCCAATGCGAGTCATATTTGAAACTGCTGTGCATCGACTGGAGTGGTTTGTAATTTTATATATATTTTTGACGTCCAGACCAGCGCAGTTTCAAATGTTGGCAAACAAAGAAACAAATGCTAGGGACGCGATAAAATTAAACAAATGCTAGGGACGCGATAAAATTGTGCGATAAGCAGCCATGATTGGTTGAAATACGTCCTTTCGTACCGTTTTATTGGTCAAAAGTAGTATGACGTAATAAGAGTGTAATAGTCATTGTAAATTGCTTTAATCAGTAGTGAGTGCAATAATTTCCAAAATGAGGGACAGATCTATTTCATCAGACGAGGAACTGTATGTATGTATGTATGTATGTATGTATGTATTCTCACAGCAAATGGGTATATACCCGGTGGCAGTGGTAACTAATTACACTCAATAATGACAATTATTAATAATGAACACAATTAATAATAATAAAAATTAATACTTACTTACTGGCTTTTAAGGAACCCGGAGGTTCATTGCCGCCCTCACATAAGCCCGCCATTGGTCCCTATCCTGAGCAAGATTAATCCAGTCTCTATCATCATATCCCACCTCCCTCAAATCCATTCAAATATTATCTTCCCATCTACGTCTCAGCCTCCCCAAAGATCTTTTTCCCTCCGGCCTCCCAACTAACACTCTTTATGCATTACTGGATTCGCCCATACGTGCTACATGCCCTGCCCATCTCAAACGTCTGGATTTAATGTTCTTAATTATGTAAGGTGAAGAATACAATGCGTGCAGTTCTGTGTTGTGTAACTTTCTCCATTCTCCTGTAACTTCATCTCTCTTAGCCCCAAATATTTTCCTAAGCACCTTATTCTCAAATATCCTTAACCTATGTTCCTCTCTTAAAGTGAGAGTCCAAGTTTCACAACCATAAAGAACAACCGGTAATATAACTGTTTTATAAATTCTAACTTTCAGATTTTTTGACAGCAGACTGGATGATAAAAGCTTCTCAACCGAATAATAACAGGCATTTCCCATATTTATTCTGTGTTTAATTTCCTCCCGAGTATCATTTATATTTGTTACTGTAACTCCCAGGTATTTGAATTTTTCCACCTCTTCGAAGGATAAATTTCCTATTTTTATATTTCCATTTCGTACAATATTCTGGTCACGAGACATAATCATATACTTTGTTATTTCGGGATTTACTTCCAAACCTATTTCTTTACTTGCTTCAAGTAAAATTCCCTCGCTTTCCCTAATCGTTTGTGGATTTTCTCCTAACATATTCACGTCATCCGCATAGACAAGCAGCTGATGTAACCCGTTCAATTCCAAAAATCCTCTGTGTTATCCTGGACTTTCCTAATGGCGTACTCTAGAGCAAAGTTAAAAAGTAAAGGTGATAGTACATCTCCTTGCTTTAGCCCACAGTGAATAATTAATAATAGTAATAATAATAATAATAATAATAATAATAATAATAATAATAAAAATAATAATAATAACAGGGAGCATCCTAAATTAAATGAAATATGTATGTGCTTATTCTTATTGCCAGTATGTAGGAAGAGGAGAAGCCTAAATGGAAAGTTTAACTTCATGAAATAAATGAAAAGGAAAGTTTTCTGTTAACGCGTTAATGCTATAAAAACTTAAAAGAACGGCAGGCAGTGGGCACGCACAATAACCACACCACAATAACTAAAATGTGAACATGTACCCCAGGGTACATTTTCTACCGAGCGACGATGTGGTGGAAGTCCACCCGATAAATACTCGAATGTGTCCGAAGGGTGACGAATATAAACATTTGTCACTTCCTCCTACCCACCGGTCATTAGTGCGAAGCGAAGAGAGACGCTTGGTTGCTCCGAGACTTCTCTAGTGACGACTCTTCGCTTCGCCTACATACACACAACGCGTATGCGGGATCCCATTTGATTTCATATAAGTTTCCCTGGGGAAAAAATCTACGAGTATTTATAAAATCGTAGCCATAACACGCAATGAATGACTCATGAACTAGGTTAGAAAACATGGCGCAAAATCCGCTGATCTTTACGTCAGTAAACCTTTTAATTCTTGCTGTTACAGTACATTATTTAACGACGCTCTATCAACTGTGGAGTTATCTAGCGTTAGTTAAAAATTGTTAGGATTATTTTTATTGGGTTATTTTACGATGCTGTATCAACATCTAAGGTTATTTAGCGTCTGAATGAAATGAAGGTGATAATGCCGGTGAAATGAGTCCGGGGTCCAGCACCGAAAGTTACCCAGCATTTGCTCGTATTGGATTGAGGGAAAACCCCGGAAAAAACCTCAATCAGGTAACTTGCCCCGACCGGGATTCGAACCCGGGCCACCTGGTTTCGGGGCCAGACGCGCTGACCCTTACTCCACAGGTGTGGGTGTTAGGATTATATTTCGCACTAGTGAGATCGAGACTTCGCCCTATATTTGTGGAAAATCTCATATGATGGGGTCAGAAGCAAAGGGGTATAAGTGCACTTCCAAGTTATTTGTGAGAAAATGTTGAAAGTGCTTAAGATTTCGTAAATTGAAAATGTTGAACAAATAACAAAGAAATTATAAATTTCATCATTCTTTTCCCTTAAAATTGAGAAGTATGACTAAATTTTGAGACGAATAAGGTAAGAATTTTGAATGATTATAATGTTAGAGAATAATGAGGGAAATAAAAATTTTAAGCTATCACTTTCAGGAACTTTGATTTTGGTTAGAAATTACTCAATAATATCAGCTAGAGTGGAGGAGTCTCTGTTTTGAATATAAAAGTTACATCACAGTCTAGTATATACAGTCACGAAGCTCAATACGTAGTAAATATGCATCCATAGATAGTTGCTAACCACTAGGATCGCTGCTATCGCCTCATTACAGACAATGCGAAATAGTACCGGCACAGTCTATTGTTCCTAGTACCGTCAACAACTCAAGCTTCGTGACTGTATATACTAGACTGTGGTTACATATGAAGAGTCTACTGCAAGAATGATGGATGTCATTTGGAATACATTTTGCAGGAGAAGCAATTGAAAGTTTGAAATGCTTAGCGCTCAAAGCTTAACTGTGATTTTCCGATCATTACTGGACATTGACTATCAGTGTTAATGCCCTATAACTCTCTATGTACATTCTATATGTCTTAAGCTATACACTGACAGTCTTGGTTCATTTTCAACAAGAAAGTGACATCCATCATTCTTGCAGTGGACTCTTCATATTGAATCTAGCAAGGTACAAAATCGTAATACCAATTTTGTTCTACTTGTAAATACATTATATATATATGTATATATATATATTTCTTACACAGGATTCTCAACCAATTCCACAACATGGCTGCCAGTTAATGAAAATTACAAGGAGTTGAATTTGGCAGCTCAGAAAGCTGCAGAGAAGAGTCATTATAAAGTTTACAAACAGCTGACGGAACTACGCACGACTGCAACTATTCGACAGGGAGGCACCCAAGTCAATGCCTTGTCTGAGAAGGTGCTTGCTTTCGCCAGGTATATTTAAAAATGTATCATATTACATTCCTAAAATATTGCATTGGCTACATCACCTGTATTATCTCTCAGGTACCTTTAACTGTTCCGGTTTCATAGATAGTAATAGTTTTACAAATTTGACATGTTTGTTGGCATCTGTTAGCTTGTCCAATGTCTCAATTATCTGTAATTCAAATTAGTTTGTTAATTTAAAAACTTTATGGATATTTTAAAACATTCCCAGTGCGTGTTAAGTATTCCATAGCGCGACAGCCTATAAAGGGCTAACACCGACTAGCCGACTGCTGGCCTCACGTCCACATTCCTCAACAGAGGTGAACGATCGTCCAATCAGTACGGGGGTATCGTGTGGTTTAGCACGATGATCCTTCACAGCAGTTATAGCTGGTCTCGAAATCGATACCGATACCTATCACAGCTCCTCAAATTCATTATAATGCTGGATGGCCACCGGACCCATACGCTGGCCCAAATTTCATGAGAAAATTCCTTCCCCATGAGGATTCGAACCAGCGCTCATTCCGCAACGCGAGTCAAGTCACGATGTCTTGGTCGGACCACGACGCTACGGTGTGGAGCCTCAGTATATCTGCTTTCCAATTTATTGATTATGATTTGATGTTACATACTTATAATAAAAATTAAACTTAGCTTATCTACAAGTATTTTCTATCGTCGCTGCATCTTCTAAGAATTTCTATGAATTCTTGTAGAAAGTATTCATTAAAATATATAGTTCATAATATATCAATAAAATTCTTCTTTTTTGTCTTACTATTTAACCTCCTCCTTCATACCGAATTAAAATACAGTACGGTGTAGAGAAGAGTGTCCTTGGACCAAATTAAACTCTCACAATTCGGCCCTCCCTTATCGTGTGGACAGCAGTAGGTCCACCGCGGAGACATCACAGGACAAGAACAAGACAAGAGACAAACACCCAGTGCCGTGGAATGAGGAAAAATCTCCACCGAAGTTGGGAATCGAACTACGGACCGCTTGAACGGGAAGCGTAAAATCTTTCCATTAAGCGATAGCAGCAGACAATAATTAATTAAAGAAATTTATTAACGTGTCTATAAGATCTGTAACGAATAGTAACATGAAACACGACTTGAATTATCACATACTGTGCTATAAGAAATATGCTTTGTATAGGCCTAATGTCTGATTTAGAATGCCATCCAACATAGCTTGTCTTTGTGAAAAAAATTGGATTTGGCATGGAATATTTATATTTTAACTCAATGTTTATAGTCAGTAGTAATTCGACATGGTCACAATACTTTACAGAATGAACCGTAAGTAATATCATTAATTTCAGGGTGTTATTCTTTGAGATATTTCAAACAAAAAAGTTTGATACAATTGTGTTCGTTTTTGCTGCCTTTTCGAGAAAAAATTATTGTTTTATATTAAATATTTCATTGCGTGTTTTGGGAAAGCCATTGATTTAATTCCCAATATGTTAAAGTCATTTTAAGACAGCAGTGTATTATGATAATAAATGATTGAAAGAATTTTAGTTTTGTCCAATACATGTGCAGAAAATTGGTCCGAACAAATGCAACATTGTAAAATTCCTTTGAAAAACGAAAATTTTTATTTGATCGGTTCAAATTTATGTATATTTAAAGGACAAAACTAAAAATCTTTCAATCACTTATTATCATAATACACCGCTCTGTTAAATTGACTGAAAATATTGGCAATTAAATTTATAGATTTCACAAATCACGTTACGAAATATTTCATATAAACCATTTTTTCTCGAAAAGGAAGCAAAAATGAGCAAAATTGTATTAAACATTTTGTTTGCTATATCTGAAAGAATAACTCTTTGAAATTAATGACATAGGATTCATACTGTATATTTTGAATAGTTGCTTCCTTGTACTTTGTAGAATTCCAAAATAGGCTATAATGCGTAGGCTATCATTTGTGATTACAGAAACGATTTATGTATGCCCTAGGATATTTAGAGAGTTATTTATACTGAATTCTGTATAATATAATAGGTTAAAATACAGAAATACGATGTGTCCCACTAGACTTCTGGATAAAATAGCGATTTAGAGAGGAAGTTCTTATCCGGAATTTACATTAATGTTGATTCCATTTATCACTTGTTTCGTTGAGGACATTTATCCGAAGAATAGCCTACACTGATTTAATAGCCCTATTTGTTTTAGTATTCTTGCAAGCTATATTGAACTATTCTGTCTGGAAAATAGTTTCATTCCATATCCATCTAATTATACTCTTCACTAAAATTTATATTTTGCATAACTCTTATTTCAGCCAAACTAATTAAAGATAACTTGAAGTGACAAAAAATATGTCAGTACATTTTTCTTTTCAGATTCCTTGAAGGTGAAGACTCTTACATAGTTTTAGTGAATTTGGGTGATCAAACTGAAACTGTGAACCTCAAAAATGCTTTCGATTGGCTGGGAGATACGGTTACAATTTATGCTGTTAACATACAATCACAACACATGCCAGGGTAAGTACAGTTGATATAAACTAGAAATGTTCTCCTCAATTACAGGCTATTTATGTAATTCAAGCCTGAGATCTCGAAGCATTATCACAGCATTTATCCGTAGCAGTTACTATTGTTATTACGGGACATTCATGAGCACCAAACCATTCAAGACGGGGCAAAGTAATGAACATCAAACCATTTCGTGACTGGGGAAAGTCATGAGCACCAAACCATTCAAGACGGGGCAAAGTCATGAACATCAAACCATTTCGTGACTGGGGAAAGTCATGAGCACCAAACCATTCAAGACGGGGCAAAGTCATGAACATCAAACCATTTCGTGACTGGGGAAAGTCATGAGCACCAAACCATTCAAGACGGGGCAAAGTCATGAACATCAAACCATTTCGTGACTGGGGAAAGTCATGAGCACCAAACCATTCAAGACGGGGCAAAGTCATGAACATCAAACCATTTCGTGACTGGGGAAAGTCATGAGCATCAAACCATTCAAGACGGGGCAAAGTCATGAACATCAAACCATTTCGTGACTGGGGAAAGTCATGAGCACCAAACCATTCAAGACGGGGCAAAGTCATGAACATCAAACCATTTCGTGACTGGGGAAAGTCATGAGCACCAAACCATTCAAGACGGGGCAAAGTCATGAACATCAAACCATTTCGTGACTGGGGAAAGTCATGAGCACCAAACCATTCAAGACGGGGCAAAGTCATGAACTTCAAACCATTTCGTGACTGGGGAAAGTCATGAGCACCAAACCGTTCAAGACGGGGCAAAGTCATGAACATCAAACCATTTCGTGACTGGGGAAAGTCATGAGCACCAAACCGTTCAAGACGGGGCAAAGTCATGAATATCAAACCATTTCGTGACTGGGGAAAGTCATGAGCACCAAACCATTTCATAACGGGACAAAATCATGAGCACCAAACCATTCAAGATGGAGCAAAGTCATGAGCACCAAACATTTCATGGAGGGGCAATGTCATGAGCACCAAACCATTTGAAGAAGAGACAAAGCCATGAGAACCAAACTATTTCATAGCAGGGCAAAGTCATGAGCACCTAACCTTTCCGTGGAGGGGCAAAGTCATGAGTACCTACCATTTCATGGAAGGGCAAAGTCGTGAGTACCGAACCATTTGAAGACGAGGCAAAACCATGAGAACCAAACCAATTTCATGGAGGAGCAAAGTCGTGAGCACCGAACCATTTCAAGACGAGGCAAAGCCATGAGAACCAAACCAATTTCATGGAGGAGCAAAGTCGTGAGCACCGAACCATTTGAAGATTAGGCAAAACCATGAGAACCAAACCATTTCATAGCGGGGTAAAGTCATGAACACCTAACCGTTTCATGGCGGAACAAAGTAATTAGCACCAAACCATTGCATGGGGGTGCAAAGTCATCAACACCAAATCATTCCATGACGGAGAAAAGTCATAAGCACCAAATAATTTCATGGTGGGGAAAACTATTTCATAGCGGTATTTTCTGACCATCCCTACTGATCCTCCAAAACAAATTTCTTTTTATATCCTCATTTCTGAGTACCACCTCCCGAACTGGCCTTTTCAAAACGAAGAACTAAACAAAATTCTTGACTTTCATTAGAATACTGACTGATTTAGTTTACGAAGGTGAATATCTCGCCAAAAACTATTTGCATATCATCAATTCCACTGCGATAGATATCGGCATTGTTCTTATACCATCGTTAAATAACTAATTATAAACACAGTACCTTCTTATGGGAAGAAATTCCTGATTGGCAATTCATTATTCCTATATCAGCTCAAAAGTAACATCCTGAGAATATTCGGATATAATCTCATCTCCGAAGGGTCTTTGTAGTTAAATAAAGTTTATACCATTATGCAAAAGTGTACAATTTTTTCACTAATCACATGTTAAGAAATAACATAATATTCTAGCTGTACAAATCATCTTCGTAGGTAACAAATATTTTTTCTTGTAAATCATTATTTTGTGTTGAAACTATTCAAATCATTTGCGTTACATCCTTGTTCGACTTAAGATATCTTTATGTTTCTCTTGCAGGCATACTCATTCTACCACTGATTTTGAAATTGCACCGAAAGAAGCTTTTGTGTTTACGACTGGAACTTTGTAAGAAAATATGATTTTATAAATCTCTACTCCTTGTCTAATTTGTATGTAGTTTCTACAATGTTATGTTTACTTATAAAAATAAACTAATATTTCTATACATAACGTCTAATTCTTCAGTATTAATTTCAACAAAGTTAGATCTTGATTTCGCGAGACAGAATCATCCTGGAACTATACTTCGTTCCATAATGTCTGACAGGAGAAGTAAACATTGCCGGCAGAGGAGGAGAGAAGTATAATTGCTATTCAACCAATGGCAGAGGTCTCATTCCACGTTTGACTTGAAGTTGGGCGGAGGTAGAACGCTTCAGACCGCTCAACTTCAAGGCAAGTGTGGAATGAGACCTCTGCAATTGGTTGAATAGCAATTATACTTCTCTCCTCCTCTGCCGGCAATGTTTACTTCTCCTGTCAGACATTATGCAACGAAGTATAGATATAAAATATTTTAGAAATCATAGCCAAAATTTCAATTATACAAATTTACTGGCAAGTGAAAGAGCTTGCAGGCGGAATTATCTGTTCTATAGTCGGACCATCGGATCTGTGCCCCCGTAAGATATGCGAACTGACCCTAATTCTTTCTCAGCCTCAGTAATTCATTTCTCTCCCTGCATTCCTATCTCTCTCTTTTTTCTCTCCCTTTCTGTCCCCCACTACTCACAATTTTGGCCTTCTTGCGGAACAGTTTACAATATTTGCACTTGCAGTCCAGTGTTGTCAACTCAACATGAATACTGTAGCACGGAGTGGTGAAAGAAATATTATTAAGCAAGTACGCAATAGCATTTTGCGATGAAGAGAAACAAACAGGTCAATATCTGTTTCCTATAAATCAGGCAACGAAAAGAGCAACTGATATCACAGGTGAGGCTTATTTTATTTCAATTGATTATGTATTAAAATTACTTACTTAACTAATATTAATAATACAACATTTTATCTAATTTATATAGACAGGTCAGAACTCCTAATAAAGAAAATCAGGAGAGAGGGAGTCTGTGCAGGAGATGAAAAGCTAGAATCACCAGAGAAGAACAGACCAAGGGAACTTTTAATTATTGTAGATGATATGAACCGATGTATTTTAAGAAGAAAGATACAAGAATTTTATATCGTTCAGAAAGAAGTTTCAACATTGAAGAAATTACTGAAGCTTGCAAGAGAAGCAATAATTTCCAAGGTTGGAGAGAAAAACTACGGAAAGTGATTCGAGACGTGGGATTTAGGTTTAAAAAATGTATAAATACAAGATGTATTTTGATTGAAAGAAATAATACTGTAGCATGGAGGACCAGTTATTTATGACACCGTTTGACGGAAGTTTGGCAACATCCCTATTCGGCAAGGTTCGTGGCCTGCTGTTTAACGTGGTGGTAGGAAAGCGGGTGGAATGGAGTGAGTACAGGCGTTAACTTTTCCAAGAACGACGACAGCGCTGAAGGGGCACATATCCGATGGTACGACAATATTTATGTAAGATAACATGTTTTTCTGATCATATTTTGGATTTGGCACAAAGGAAATATTTGGCAATGACAATTCGAGTGCACGTGATCCCTGCAGAAATAGCACAATGACAGGTGTGAGCAGTATGGAATGAAGATAAATGTAAACAAGGCGAAGGCCATGGTTTTCAGAAGAAAAATAAAGAAGGTAAACGTTTTCTGTATTGCTGTTATTTATGATATTTGCTATGTATTTTTATACAGGGACATCATTTTATTTTTACTTCAATTTTTATTGTACCTGACTTTTTTTAATGTACTTCACTCCCACCCCTTCTAATAATGAAGTTCAACCGTCCTCCACACAGATCCAAGACCGCATATACAGTCATAGTAACCTTACGGTCATAGTAAAGAGTATGTTCCAAAAATATGTTCGCGTTTTCCAGTGACGAAAGAGCTTTCAATACTGAATCATTTTCGCACAGGTACTGTCGTCCATTTGCCTACGTCGTATCCCGGTTTCCCCCCCACCAGCTTTTATTCGCCAGCTAGTGGCTGGGCTGTCTTAGCTCTTTTCTGAGAACATTAATTTCTGTTAGGAATTGGACGTCTACGTAATATTGTACAAATGTTTAAAATAACTTAAATAAAAGGGCCTCGTTAAGTAATTAACTGTCACGTGATTTCCTCCCTTTCTACGACCCTACGACATAACCACTGGGACGAACAGTAGATAATATGTGTGAGTAATTTTATCTTTTCGGATCGGGCAGAAGTGAAGATTTAATTTACAGTACGTAAGGTATTCTTTTATAGAGTAGGTACGGAATTATTTCAACATGAGTTACTAGTACGAAGGACGAAACTGGTAATTGGAATTAGGTACAATAGTCTATAATGCGATAATATGCACATTAGAACTGAAGCCTGTATCGAAATGAATGGCCACCATTTTCAAAAACGTGTTTAAATATCCATATTATGATTATTTTTCAATTTAACTTCATTCTCTATATTGTACGCTAATGTGTTGTAGACAGTATAATATACACCGCATAATGAATACGTTCACATGGACAGCTCAGTTCGTGAGTAAAAACATTCATTGTTAATACTGTACTGTATTTTGATTAAACAAAAACCTAATGAAAATTATCAAACTCAAAATCGCGATATTTCCAAGTTTACGTAAATGGATGAATTACTTTTCTTCCCTCCTATACCTAGTGAATGATTTGTTTGTATATTACGCCAGTATCATCGAACTCCAGTCGTGGAAGGGGGTAGGAAACGGCGTTGATCCAGAGGTATAGCCAGGTTAATATTAAAAATGTTAGTAAAAATAAAATGATGTCCCTGTACTAGTTGAGTGGAAGAGAAGGCCTTAAGGTCTTAACTTCTGCCAGTACAAATAAATCAATCAAATAAATAATTTAAATTCTAGGAAAGATCATCGTAGTGTCTTTCTTTATCACTAGCATGCATTATGAACAGCCTGCGGATTCTAGTTTTGAATAATGAATACGTAAACTGCATACAAACAAGATGCAAATATTCCCTAATAGTACCTTTGTCGCGCGCGAAACATGACGTCACGCATATATAACTAATCTTATTTCCATACACCCTGGGACAAAATACTGTACCTAGCAGATGTCTGCATCGGACGTTTTCGCTCGAGCGCCAAGTAGTTCATAGCATAATCCAATAGGTAGCGCACATGCAAGATGGGTAAAATTGTTACGAGCGATAAATCCTCGAACGGTATAAGCCGAGCGTTAGACATCCGTTCTTATTACAGTGATGAACTGTGTAGTAACATCACAGATGTTTATCATTTCAAAACTTTGCAGTGTTTAACTAACCTCTTCATAGTACAACTACAAAACTTGCTTTAAAATGTAATATAAATGTTGTAGATAATTTTTTTTTTCCACACAGGACTGATTTTGTTTTTGCCACATCTGATAGATGTTATTGGATGTAAATGTAATTATTATAAACGGAGAACACAATCACGATAATGCAAGAACTGTATCAAGTTTTCTAGTAATAGTAATAATAATAATAATAATAATAATAATAATAATAATAATAATAATAATAATAATAATCTCTAATAATTAGTGTATCAATCTTTGCGTCTGTAACAGTTGTGCAGCATGATTATTCGTTTTATTATATTTTCTGTGACGTTATCTCTGTACTAATATTGTTATTAATCTACTGCTATATCAATAATATTTTGTAAAACGTTTCTACATTGTCACAGTATATAGGTGGAACACTATGTATGGACCTATCATATTATATATGTGGTAAATCAAATATTGAATACTTATTAATTAGCAATAATAACTGTATATCGAAGTTTTTCTTACTACACTATCTACCAAAAAGTAATTGGGCACTGTTTTTGCCCCTTTAGAACCTCGTGGTACCACCTTGTTGCTATAACAGCAGCCACCCTGTCAGGCATGTTCTCCACTAGTTTGTGTAGGATATCCACTGGAATGCGTCGCCATTCCTCTTGCAATATGGCATTCAGTTGGACAATGGAAGTTGGCCGAATTTCTCGAAACCTCAATCGCCGGTCCAATTCGTCTCAATGGTGTTCAATGGGATTGAGACCAGGACTCTGTGCAGGCCAGTGCACCCGGTGAGCATTATTGTCTGCATACCACTGCATAGTAGCCACCGAAACATGGCATCTAGCACGTAAAATCCTGGGTGCCCAATTACTTTTTGGTAGATAGTGTATTTTATTTATAACTTCATGTTCCTGTTTTGGTACGTTCCATTGACTGTTCCATTAAACGTTTGTCATAAACGCAGAAAATAAAGCCTTATTTTTACCGTGTGAGAAAAACATATGTGTATCTTATCTGTCGCCTTCCATACAAGATAAGACATGCCGGTGAGATGACCTTGTACTGTGCTTCTATTTATTACAAGCGTATCACGACCGATCGTATCTCACTCGAGGGTGCGACACTCGACAGAGTTCAAGCGAGCGATTTAACTCCAATGCAGCACTGTGGTACCTAGTTATAACGAAAGGGGAATTGTGGAGTCGCTTTGTTGTAATGAGGAGTTAAAACAGCAGAATCTCGAGAAAGAAATGTCAGAACCTTGGCTCTGTCCACCGCAAATACAACCCCGTCATAGTTGAGATTTGAACTCCTGCATTCGGTGTTCGTAAGTCAACGCTCTATCAGTCAAAGCGGCTGAAGTGAGGCACAGAGTATATATATATATATATATATATATATATATATATATATATATATAATTTGAACTGGTAACGGAAATTACAGGAAAACGGCTGAACGGATTTTAATGAGTGACCCCTCATTTTCATGCCTGGCATACAAAGTTTTTCGGAAAAGTAGTAGTTTTCAGAGAAATGTCAATTTTCCTACATAATTTTCCTATTTTCCAAAATCCATCTGTTGTCAGTTTTGAGAACTAATTTTATTCAATCACGGCCGACTTGATTCAATTTCAGAACAAAACACACACTACAATAAACAATAGGCTATTACACGAAGGCCATGACATGCAGGATTGCCGACATATTTAGAGCTCAATTCAATTTGTTATTAAAACTGATTCTGCAGTGTATAATTTTCTGAGTACAGCTGTGTATTGGATATTCAAATCTACGAAACTTGAGGTGGTTTGATGACATTATTACCATTAGAAATTAAATATTATTATAGTTAATATCATCTATTTTTCATTAATTGTACATAATATTGATGCTATATTGATGACATGAAAGTAAAAGGTTTTGAGGTTATGTAAGTAAATGTAGAGAATATCTTAATTTAGATCTTCATTTCTATAATTTACTGAGTGGCTGCTATATATAACTACCAAACGCAAGTAAGATAATAATATTGTTATTAAAAATCAAATATTTTTATACTTATTAACCCAGTGGGGTTGGATCTTTTTCATATACTTAATGGCGGTGTAGTGTAGATATTTATATGTGTCATTGTCTTCAGTATTGGCTCGAGAGAGCGCAAAAATTACAGTTCCTAAGGAAAGATCAAAAGGCATTACTTACTGATAAAATAAGAGGCCTAGAAAATTTTGTAGTCTCCAGATCATTTCAACAAGATCTCTTAGCAGGATAAAATGATTTTACGCTCTACATTTCAAGTTCTACATGCAGCAGCTATACGAAAATGCTATTGTTCGAAAGCTTAGCAAACCTGACATTTTTTTAACTTTTGCCTACAATTCACAATGACCTAAAATAGCTACTGCTATCGTCCTGACATTGATACTTGCGTTTTCGCGTTGAAACTCAAAAACTGAAGTTGGATAGGTTCAAGAAAAAGTATTTGGCCTAAAAAAAAATCCATTCAGAGGGAGTATGTTTCATTATATGGAAGCAAATAACTATCAAAAAGACAAGTATTCTTCATTGAAAATAAATCTGAAAAATTTTTATTTGAACGTCTAACGAACTTAGTTTGCAGCAGCATTTGCTGCACAAGCCACTAGTACTATTTAAAGCAGTTAAATTATTTGGCCAACCAACGTAAATTGCTCGTATGTTGAGGTTTTCTAGCATTACGTGAAGTACTCGCCTCTATTACTGTGTACCCACATACAAACATTTTGTGTATCTGAGTGGTTTTAAATATTAACCTATGTCAGAGAAGTGCGTATTGCCACATATGCAAGGTAATAGATTTTTGGTGCGGTATGTGGGGGAATTTGTAAATCAATATTAACGGAAACCTCTACTGCATCGTGATCGTTTATTCAGAATTATTATCTAGTTTTCTACTGGTTCGGTTTGCGGAAAACAGATATAGACTGGCGCATATCCATCATGCATAGTGATGAAACAGTTTGAAAGTCGCATTCAGGAATGTTGACGCTGTAATCAAT